>NW_026083095.1:0-87351 GCF_020184175.1 Aphis gossypii
CATAAATATGTAAGTAATTTGTTACTTAATTTGTTTTTAGGTTCCATACAAGAAACCTAAGCTTAAAGAAAATGCCATTCCCTGTATTTTTCCTGGACCTGCATACCTATCTAAGCGAATTACAAAAAGAAAACCACCAACTGAACGACAGAGTCCATTAAATAATAAAAAAGAAATTAAAATGAATTACGATGAAGATAATATATATGATGATTTACCTACAAAAATTGAAAATTTATATGACAAAATAAATATTTTGGCTACTGATGGTACTTTGCAGACTTATAGCTCCTGGTCCAATACTACTGTAAAGACCAGGAATACAATTCCCAATTTCAATTTTTCAGTTTTCTGCATGGGAGATCATTTTTCCGTTATTGAAAAATCAATAAGTGTTGCAGAAACTGGTGATGTCACTTTTGGAATTCTTGGTAAGAAGATTGATTCACAACAGCTTAATATTACTCCAGCCAAAACTATAGATGATTTTGTAAATAACATCAAACAATTTGAAGATATAAATGTGTGCCATGGAGGACCATCAGTGAACAATTTTCCTAAAGCTCCTACTTCATTATGTGTAGTTAATACTCTCGGAAAACTTCAACATTTCAGTAGATAACCGTGGTTCGGAGTAATACAATGTCTTAGTAGTATAATATAGTCGTAGCACTGGTGTTATCCCCGCTAAAACGATGATTAAAATGTCATGATAATATAATAGGAACAAATAGTCTGATAACGAATATGTGATAAGAATTACGAACGGTTCAAAACAAACCGTTATCACGGTTCACCGCATTTAAATTACATAGGCAAGAAATTATTTGAACTAGATATTCATTTTTAATATATTTCTGTTCAATTGTTAGCCTAATGACCATTCATTATTTAAAATATACATGTTTTGACAAATTTTAATTCAAAAACCTTAAAAATTGGTGTATTTATTCGGGAAAAAATTGAATTTTATAAAAGTAAATATTGAAGCAGAACAATATTGTGTATAGATTACCAGCTACTACTTCCACAGATTAATTAAATTATTTAATCTGTGCTACTACACTAAATAAAAGTTAAGTGTACCCAATTACAAAAATTAAATGTTTGTTTTTAGTATTAAAAATTTGTAAATATGGTTCAGTGTTGGGTTCCGTTATGTTCCCATATTTCTAATAGAGAAAACTGTAAGTTTTTTAGGTTCCCTGCAGATGATGTACTACGTAATAATTGGGCCAAAGCAGTAAGGTAGATATCTTGTTAACATTAGTTCAGTTTTTATACTATATCAAAATAATATATTATTTACTATTTATATTGGTAACATTTCCTTGTTATTATATGTAGAAGATCAGATGCTATACCCACAAAAAATACAAAAATTTGTAATTGTCATTTTAAAGAAGGATTAAAAATCAATGGTCCTAGCATTTTTTCGTGGAATAAAAATTCACATTTTAATTTTGCTTCTCCAGAAAAGTATGCTATAATATCTTTTTGTAGTTTTTTCCAAGTTTAATTTTGATGCACATCGATATGTTGTGACAATTAATTATGTCTATGTTAGTTCCCAGAGTGGACCAATGGGGTAAGTTGCCAATGGGTGGAAACAAAAAAATACTATTTAAAATTATCATAAATCCTTTCTCTAAAAAAAAGATTTAATTTGAATCAATAAAAATTTAAAATCTTTTATTAATTTTATTTTATTAATCTTTTATTTAATAAAAATTAATTAAAAATATTTACTGATAAATGTTACCTATATTTAAATTACCTAAATTAATTATTATTTTCTGTTTCCTCCAAACTAATGCTCAAGTTTTTTTTTCTTACTGTGCAATCAAAAACTAATCTGGACCAAAATATGGAGACATCTTATTGTTGCTCCAAGGTCTTCAATTATGCTACTGTGTTAAACCGTGTTTGTGATTACTAACATTTTAAGTAAACTTATTTTTAGTTTAATTATAAATTTTATGGTTAAACTTTGTCATAATACTTTTGTATGTTTCGATAATTGTTATTTTTATGTGTAGAGAAATTTTTATTGAATTTGTAAAACATTATATATGTCCAAAATATTATTTTTATTAGATACCTAGTGCATAAACTATTTGTAATTACTAATATATCTATTATTAAATGTAGATGAAGATGATTGATTTAGAATAAATTTTTCCATCAATTTTATGTTGTATTTTATTTAATTAATTAATTAACATTCCTGTAGAATAATGATATTTTTAATATTAAAGGCGCCAAAAAGTACTGAAAATGATATTGATAATGATGAATCTGTGAACACTTAACTTAATTGTGAAATTGAAACTGTAAGTATGCCCAATGAAGAAGAAGCTTCCAGTAACAATGTTATAATAGAAAAAAATCAATTAATTGAGTCACTTCAATCTAAAAATGATAGTTTAAAAAAGGAAATTATTTTTCTTAAAAACCGTTCTTTTGGTTACCATTCTATAGAATCCAATGGAAAAATGTTTGATTTTTATTGTGGCATTACTAAAGTTATGTTTGATCTTATTATTGAATTGGTTTCTAAAGTTGAAATCAATTATTATTATACTTGGAGTGTGAAGAAGTTATGTTTAAATGACCAAGTTCTAATGACTCTAATGAAATTAAGATTAAACTTATGTTATACAGACTTAGCATTCAGATTTGGTATTAGTGAATCTACAGTTGGCAATATTGTAATGATGTGCGTTTAAGCCATCATATCTTTTAAATGTTAAGTATTTTAGAAAATAATTATAATAATTATTAGCAATTAAGATTAAGCACACACACACATACACACACACATTAAGATAGCATATTATAAGAATTCCAGTCTGCCGTTCAGGCGGGCATTCGCGTTATTATTGTCTTCTTGTACAGACGGCCAAAGGCGAGTTTAAAAAGACTACGCAGATCGTCTGGACAGGAAGATATAGTTAAATAGTTATAAATGTTTGTAATAATAATTAAATATATATATATTAATGTGTATCAAAAAAATTAAATACAATTAACAAGTATAGTGATTCAAAGAAAAAGATTTTTTTACTTTAAAATATAAATCGGTCACCTAATTCTATATCTCAGACGAAAGCCACGATTTCAACAGACAAGTCGACACGGGAATCGGAGAGGTAATATAAGTTATGGTTATTTAATAAATAATAAATTTAGAAATATACAATCTCCCCCGATTAATTAAGTAAGCCTTATTTTCAAATCACTACAAAGTGGCGCCCACCTAGAGGCTCTTACCACGTTTAAAGCCCCCGAAATAAAAAAAATCTAAAAAAAAAAAAAAAAAAAAAAAAATAATTAATCTACAAAATAAAAAAATTAAATAATAATAAGAGTATATAAATAAATTAATATAAAAATATTATTTTATAATTATAATAAAACGAATTAATGCCTAAGTTTTCCATTTTTTTCCCCTAAAATCATTATAATTATATCTTCACAAATTATATTATAAAATAATCTATTTAGTGTTATATAAAAACCAAAAAAAAAAAAAAAAAAATACAATAATAATAAAAATTTTCATAAATGTCACAAAATAATAGTGATCAGGAAAATGAAATAGGAGAACCAATTTTTGTCTCACTATCAAATGAAATAAACAAATTTAAGAAACCTCAATTAATTTTAGAATTAAATAAAAGAAATTTAAATAGTGTGGGAACAGTTGCAGAACTCAAAAATAGATTATTAAAATATTTAAACGGTGAATCTTCCTCGGACGATTTTGGAACAAAAAATAAAAATTATCAAAACTTAAATAATCAAACCGAAACGAACCAAATGGATAGTAAAAAACTCTATTTTAAACCTAACATATTTTCCGATTCCTCATCTGATAGTATCGATGCATTTTTAAAAAAATATCAAAGAGCAGCTTCTATTAATGGCTGGTCTGAACAAGAAAAATTGCTATACATACCTGCATTCTTAGAGGGCCCAGCACTAACTTTTTATGAAAACATCGAACATCAAAATTTCAATAACTGGGCTGATTAGAAAAACAACTTCGAAATGAATTCGAGCACATTGCTCATAAAGATATGCCTCGATTATTACTCGAGAAAAGAAAACAGTTAGACGATGAACTACCTATGGCATTTATTAATGAAATCGAATCACTTTGTAGACGTATAGATTCTGAAATGGCCCAACAAGAAATAACTAGATATATAATGAAGGGTCTTAAACCAAATATTGCGAGATACATTGGAATATTAGATAATTCAACACTAAAATTATTAAAAGACAATATAAGAAAATACGAAATGGTAGAATTTATGGTAACGGGTGAAACAAATCAATCGCCTTCCGAAATAAAAACTGACATTATCACCAATAAATTAAATCAAATTTCAAATGAATTCAATGAGAAAATAAATCTGCTTAATGAAAATAATAATAAATTTAAAAACGAAATGGAAAATATTATAAAACCCCAAATTCAAAATAATAATCTTAATAAGCCCAACAATTTTAAAAAGAATCGTAATTTTCTACCAAACAACAATATAAATAATAACAATATAAAAAAATGTAATATATGCTTTAAAAATAATCATACCATGGAATTTTGTTATTTTAAAAACAAAAATAATTCAAATAACAATGATAAAATGCAATGTACAATTTGTTCTAGAAATAATCATTCTACAGAAAATTGCCGATTTAAAAATAACCCGATTAATTGTCAATTATGTAATATGATAGGACATTGCCGGTGTACAGCGGCCGCCCCTTTGGGGCTATTCGGCTGAGGCTGAGTACGTAAATGCGGCAAATGTAATGGTGCAGAGAGGAGGGGACCCGCGTATGTCGTCGTCGTCGTCGTCGTGGTCGAAATTATAGAATAATTTGAGCAAGCACCCAGTTCTTTTCCTCGCGCGATGACGTCATAATTGGGCGGCCATGTAAGGTGATTGCTCCACGTGGATCCGTTATCATTTTCAATTAAAAAAACTATAAACTGTGGTTCTTAGAAATTGCATACGATATGGTAATAAAAATACCTATATTATGCATTTTTATTTTTTCGATATCTTGTCGAGTCGCTGTGTCGCTGTTGTACTGCCCCGTAGTGTATAATTTTCATGCCATTATTATTATTAGTATTAGTGTAAAACACGTGCTTCTAATACTTATTAGTTATTACTTAAAAACTGAACAGAAATCGCGTATAATAATTATTTGTTCATTGCGGCCATCTTAGGGTAAGTACCTACCTTTATTAATAAAAGTATAATACATTTAAAGCCGTGTCCTCACCAAAAAACATTTTTCAGCAACATTTATTTCCGACATTGTCGTCTAAAAATATTTATGTTTTATGAGTGGAAATCGCCAAATTGGAAACATAGTCGACGATAATGTCAAAAACATGACGTGATTCCGTCAAATGTTTCTTTGGTCTGGATGCGGCATAATGTTTTAGTTATCTTAAGTGCAAATTATTATAGTTATATTGATTTTATTCTCATAATATCTACGAGTTGTCAAATAGTTATGCCCTACGCATTTAACTTTATACACAAATATTATAGTTTAGTGGTAGGTAATGCAACTTTTATTTTTTTTTTTTTTAAATAATAACTAAATATTTTGTCAAATATCCATGTATTTTTCCCAATTCCATCTTATTAAACATTAGCTTTAGTGATTTTATTATTTATTTTAATTTATTAACGAACATATTATGTAAAAATTAATTTACAAATTATATAGGTATTACAGTGATAGCAGCAATTATAATAATGGTACTTTTTTAAAATTCCAATTATTATAAGTATAATATAGCAATAACGATTAAAAAACTAAAACAGTTAAACAATAGGTACATTTACCTACAATAACCAATTAACATAATTAATTAATTTTACATAATATAAATTAAGTGAAAAAAAAAGACAAACTATTTCAATAGGTACTTATAACTAACAATTAAATAATTGATCATTAGGAAATGTATTACTAGGTAGCAGACTTCTGTTTTATTTTAATAGCAGAACATGTTAAATATTTTTTAGAAGATACAGTTATTAATACTTATGTACCTACCAATAAACATCATTTTAACTTGGAAAATTATTATTAAAATTAACCTACATTTGCATTTATTCTCTGGGTATATTTATTATATTTTATCTTATATATTATGCTTATGTGTACTATATTGATAATGCTTAAAGATACACACCTTTTCAATTATAATCTAATATTTTATTAGTTTAAATAATCAAACTATTTTTGAAACTTTGAAATCATATAGTGTTGTTTCCTTATAACAGTTTAAGTTTATGTTTATATTACTATTAATTTATTTACAACATTTATAAATATGTATTTAAATAAATCCATATTAATGTATTATTTACTCAATAATCAGTTAATATATATAATTAATATTTATTATATTAATAAAAGAGTTAATAAAAAAAAAATATATATACAGTGTGATCACGCTAAGAGGTACCACTAAATATTTCAAAACGATGACCTTGTATAGAAATGGGGTTTTTACTAAATGAAAGATAGTACTTAAATACACATTTATTTATGATATTCAAATTTTTAAACTTTTTGGTGTGCGCATGCGCAATACAACTTACATTTTTTTAATGGAAACACTACTTTTTTTTTACATATTCGGATAGATTTTTTTTTTTAAAACGTTTTTTGTATAAAAAGTTTTTTTTCTATTTACAAAACTGACAAAGTTAGAGATGTCAACATTTGAGTTTTTGCATAATTTTATAATTTGCATAATTTTAAACGAAATGTTCACTTATAATTACTGGAATAAAAAAAATATTGCCAAATTAATACCTAATTATACCTTATCTGTTTATAAATAATAATTAATAATATCGTACGTCGTCTTGATGGATATCCCGAGTACCTGTGTGATATAATTTTTGTTTAGTAAACTGCTATAATACGATTACAATTTTAACTATTTTTATAGGTAGTGGAATTTTATTTTATTTTTCAATAGTTCTAATAACGATAAGATAACCAGATTAATAATAATAATAATAATAATAATAATTAAGAAATAATACATTTGAAGTAATTAAATAATTTTTAGTGTACAGTATTTTTTATTCCCTTAACTAATATTAATAAATTAAATGTTCTTATAACAAAATAGTTATAAACTGCTTGTAATAGTTATATTAATGTTGTAAAAAAATTAATTTATCTTATAAACTGTTCAAAATGTCCACCATTATGTTCTAAACATGATTCGAATCGCTTCAAAAATTCAGTCGAAGTTGACGCGTTGATTTGTTCCTCACTTAAAATTTGACATGCTGCCTGTATTTTTTTTTTTAAGTCTTGAACATTGACAGGTGGATCTTTATAAACCACTGTCTTCAAATGTCCCCATAAAAAAAAATCTAATGGCGTTAAATCTGGGGACTGTGCCGGCCAAGGAACCACGCCATAAGTACCAATCCAGCGGTTCTGAAATATTTGATTTAATTTTTGTCTAACAATAATTGCATTATGTGCTGGTGCTCCATCTTGCTGAAAAAACATATGTTCTCGCGTGTCTAACGGAACATCATCCAATAGTCCTGGTAGTTCGTTGGTTAAAAAATTTAAATATCGCCTGCCATTAAGCGTGCCATCATAAAAGTACGGTCCTATAAGTTTCCCACCAATTAACCCACACCATACATTAATACCCCAGACTGTTTGAAAATTAGTTTCACGTGACCAGTGTGGGTTAGTGTCATCCCAGTATCGATGATTTTGTTTATTCATTATACCATTGTTAATAAATTTTGATTCATCACTCCAAAGAATACGATTGACAATTAAAGGGTTATAATGAAACTGAATATTAAACCAAGCTATAAATTTTAATCTACGAGTAGAATCTCCTGCACGCAAATGTTGGACAAAATCACATTTATACGGGTGCATTTTGTGTTTTTTTAGAATTTTTTGGACATAACCATATGAAACTCCAATTTCGCGAGCAATATGCCTAATTGATGAACGTGGATTAGCTCGTATGTATGCTAGTACCTGTAATTCTGTATCTTCGTCAAATACTGCTCTACGCCTTTGTTGGTTGATTTGTCTGCCAGGAAATCTCCCTTCTTGATTTAATCCTTGTAAAAGTCTTAAGATGTAATTATGAGGAGGATGGTATCTTTCTGGGAATCGTTCGGAATACGTCCTAGCACATAGACGTACATTACGTTGGCATTCGCCATAAATTAACAGCAACTCTACTTTTTCAGCGTTATTCATATTTAAACAATAACAAAATTATAAAAACACTAAATAACCAGATATTACACGAATATCACATAAACTTTGGTATGGGTCTAGTTAAAGAATAAAACCAAAATGATCTTTTTCTTAAAACAAAATATCTTAATAGTTACATTATCTGATTATCTTATCGTTATTAGAACTATTGAAAAATAAAATAAAATTCCACTATAAAAATAGTTAAAATTGTAATCGTATTATAGCAGTTTACTAAACAAAAATTATATCACACAGGTACTCGGGATATCCATCAAGACGACGTACGATATTATTAATTATTATTTATAAACAGATAAGGTATAATTAGGTATTAATTTGGCAATATTTTTTTTATTTCCAGTAATTATAAGTGAACATTTCGTTTAAAATTATGCAAATTATAAAATTATGCAAAAACTCAAATGTTGACATCTTTAACTTTGTCAGTTTTGTAAATAGAAAAAAACTTTTTATACAAAAAACGTTTTAAAAAAAATAATCTATCCGAATATGTAAAAAAAAAGTAGTGTTTCCATTTAAAAAAATGTAAGTTGTATTGCGCATGCGCACACCAAAAGTGTTAAAAATTTGAATATCATAAATAAATGTGTATTTAAGTACTATCTTTCATTTAGTAAAAACCCCATTTCTATACAAGGTTATCGTTCTGAAATATTTAGTGGTACCTCTTAGCGTGATCACACTGTATATAATATATATGTATAATACTATGTAGTTATTAACTGCTAATTGAGTAAATAATATATTAATATGGATTTATTTGTTTTATATAATTGTATAATTAGTTAGGAGTAACAATTAATATGTCTGAAAAACGCAAAACCAACCAACAAGATCTATCTGCCAATGTCTCTCAAAGAACTTTACGACGTAGAATAGCTACTGAATTAGAAAACATGTTTAATCATATTTCTGATCAAGATTTAGTTTCAAATTCTGATATGAATTGTTTATCTGATGAGTCTGTTATGAATCAAGTTCTACAAAGCAGTAATAATAACCAAAACAAAGATATTTCTATTGTAGAAAATTCGGAAGAAAATTTATATTAGAATAAATCCATAAGTAACTTAAATGATTTAAATCAATCATTTCAAAGTAGTTCAACAGTAAATGATTGTAATCTCTTAAATGAAAATGCCAACATTAATATTAATACTTCAAATAATGATCAGGACTTTGTAGAAAAACTGAAGCATTGGGCTGTTGAATATAAAATTAAACAAAATGCTTTGGATGCTCTTTTAGGCATTCTACGAAAGGAAACAATTGGTGTAAATCTTCCAAAAGTTTCTAGGACACTTTTAAAGACTCCAAGAAATACCTTAATACAGAATGTAAGTCCGGGTCAATATTGTCATTTTGGTTTGAAAATTGGATTCGAAAAAGTGTTGAATAGATTACAAAATGATGATCTACTCAACAGTTTAAACTTTAAGATTAGGCTTAAAATATCAACAGATGGATTGCCCTTGTCAGAAAGTAGTACTAGTTAATTGTGGCCTATACTGGGTTGTATTATTCAAACATTACATGTATTTGTAATTGGAATCTATCATGGTCTTAGTAAACCAAATGATGCTAATACATTTTTACAATACTTTGTAGATGAAATGACTGATTTAACTAATAATGGTATTTACTTTGACAATATTTATTACAAAGTGAATATACATTGTATTATATGTGACGCACCTGCGAAGTCATTTATCACCAAAACAAAAGGACATACTGGATATAATAGTTGTTCTAAATGTTGTCAACAGGAGAGTTTTTATACAACCGTATATGTTTCCCTGAAGTTAAAAATAATATTTTAAAAACTGACGATGGATTCTCAAAACAAGAATATGACGATTATCATCAAGGTATATTCTTTTAAGTATTCCCAACTTTAAACCAGTCTCACAAATTCCATTTGACTACATGCACTTAGTTTGTATTGGTGTATTTAAAAAAGTTATGAACATGTGGTTAAATGGAAAACCAGAATGCCAAATAGTACGTTTACAGCATTGTAAAATTGTTGCCTTAAACAACAATTTAAGAAATATGAGAAGTTACATCACAAATGATTTTGCTCGACGTCCTCAAGATGTTGTTAACCTGGGAAAATGGAAAGCTACAGAACTTCGGCAAATGTTGTTATATACCTGTCCTGTAGTTTTGTTTGGGGTTGTACATCCTCGTGTATATCGGTGTTGGTGAGTTGCGGCCCAGTCCCTAAATAACGTACGAGTTGCGGCCCGGGTTTATGAGAGGTATGTACGAATTGCGGCCCGGGTTTATAAGAGGTAGGTACGAATTGCGGCCCGGGTTTATGAGAGGTACGTACATATATACGTTATATGTATATAGGTTACATATATATATTATATACTATACTAGTATTTCTATATAGATATAGTATATAAACACACAATATTACGTATTTTCTAGTATAATTTTAGTATATTTGTCTTAAAAAAATAAATAATAAAAAAAAAAGTCAAAAATATATGTTATATATGATATTGATAGTAATGTCAAAAAAATAAAAGTAATCATAAATTAATAAAAAAAATTTGTGTTATAAGAAATGAAATTACCAAATAATATTGTATAATAATGTCAAAAAAATAAAAGTACTCATATATAAATAAAAATTTCACTATTGTTTTGGCAAACACTTAAAACTTAACGATTTTACTAATTCAAAATTATTGATTTCTTTTCGCTCATATTTTGTCATCTGTTCTCTAATGAAAGATTCTTTTTCACATATTTTTTTTGTTCTTACACTTTTACTTCTAAATTTAATGTATGTTTCCGATTGAATTTGTAGTAAGACATCAACAAAGTTATATATATTAGGATGGCTAGTGTAAAACGACATATTTAGTTTGGAATGAAAACTTTCACAGCTATTGTAGTACGATTGCAGCTAGCGGTAAACTGTGCCCAATATTCGGGGGGAACATAGCGTCCGGTGAGATATAGTTTTCAAAAATGTAGTCTGTAAATTTCACTATCTGGTCATTTTTATCAGGCTGTATTGCCATAAAGTCGTCAGTAAAGCAGTCTATGACGTTTTCAGGCTCCAAAAATGGCAATCCAAAAAAATATTTTAAATAATGAGCATCGTTTGTGTTATTATTGTATAATTAGTAAGTCCTAAACTTTGGATTTTCCTCCACCAACTTTGCCCTAAATGAAAGCGACAACCTCTTATTTTTGTATTAGGAAAGACTTCCGCTGCAGCACTATGTATTGCTGGTTCAAAATCTATAAAAATATCAGTAGGAAAGCACGATATACCAATAGATGTGGAGTGACGAATTACATGTTGAAATGCACGCATGTATGTAGTACTTAACTTGTTAGGCAGTAAAAAAAATACAAGAGGTAAATACACATCATTTTTAAGACCATGTATGGTAAAAAGTTGTGTAAAGTTTTTTGGACAGCTTTTGAACGTCCCATCGACATATATTTTCTTTACATCACATAACACTTTTATGTTTTGTTCCGTAGAAAAACCAACTATCGAATTCTCTTTATCGTTTACAAATAAAAACTGTTCACCAATGTTGGTTTTAATTTCCATGGATCCCAAAGCAGTATGTAGTTCTTCAATGCAGCTAGGCAAAGGAGGATGCACAGATAGACGGGCACGATGAATATTATGTCGAATTAATGATAAATCATTATTAGTCAAAGTTGGTATATCACCTTGTTTCAATTCCGAGCGAATAAGTTTTGACGGTTTGCAAGAAATGTCTACCAAAGCTTTTCTTTTTAAAGAATTACTCATTATTTGCCTATTTAGAGCTTTTTTGTCAGGTTCACTATGTTCGTGATTGGTGTTACTCTCAACTATTACATTCAAAGGTGATAATTTAATAAAGCACTTACAATTTTTGACACAACAAGGCCACCGCTGTACATCATTTTGTAGTGTCTTATGAAAACGGAATTTGTATCCTTCGTAGATAATGAGAGGCTTCGATTTTTCACTATATACAAATTCCATGACAAACTATATTCAAATACGTATAATATATAATATATTATATAAATTATTATACACACGAAAAAAACTTGTACGAACAACGATTGATTTCGGAATGAATACACATCGACAATTTTCATTTTGCCATTTGAAATTATCAGATTATCGTAGTTATATAGCAGATAATACGATAAATCGATGAATATTATCTTTATCATATTATACAAAAATATAACTTCCCAATTTCCCATACGTGTTGAACATTTCATATTTTATCGTTATTCGGTTATCGCTATGTATATCTAACACCGCATCTGTCAGGCGCATAAGTAATAGGCAAGGCTGGGCATTAACGAATTAAAAGCTAAAATTAAGTTAAAACATTAAGATAATTAACTTGTTATTTTTTTCAGATTAACTTTTAACTTAATAAGTTACTTTTTTTAGTATAATGTGTTAACTTCAAGTTAATTTTATTCAAAAATATCTAAATTAAGTAAATTTTTGAATGAAGTTTTTTAAAAAGTAGTTTTTTTGATAGCTAGTTAATACTTTGATGTATCGTTTTAAATTTCCCTGTAATTTTCTTAAGCATATAGAAAAACTATTTAATAAACATTATTATGTGTAAGGATTTTTTATTTTGCAAATTAGAAAGTTTTAATTTTAAACTAAGTTAAGCTAAATTTTTTTCAAAGTTGATGTTTAACTTAACGAGTTAACTTTATTATTTTAAAATAATTTAACTTATAGAGTTAAAAAAAATCGTTAGCTTTCCCAGCCTTGGTAATAAGTATATATTTATTATATAGGTAAGGTACATAGGTAATGATAATTACTTAGGCTGCAACTAACCTATACCTAAAATAATATCGGGCCGCAATTCACCGGTCTCAAACGCCGGAAACGACAAGTCGGGCCGCAACTCACCCACAGCCGTGTATATGAACATGTCTTAACATTACATGTATCTATGCGAATTTTGTGTTCTCAAAAACTACTAGATTTACATTCTGACTATACGAAATTATTATTAGAACATTTTGTTAAAACTTTTATTATTTTATATGGAAAACATTATGTGTCTTATAACGTCCATGGACTACTACATTTGGTAGAAGATACAAAACTCTTGGGTCCTTTAGACAATTTTAGTGCTTTTGAATTTGAAAATTGTCTTAGGCTAATTAAAAGACAATTGAGGAAATCTGCTCATCCATTACAACAGCTCTATCGAAGATACAGTGAAGAATCTTCAAATATTTTATATGTTTCTGTTAAAAGTACTATGTTTTATAAAAAACACATTAATGGTATTGTTTTAAGCACTACTGACACTGATCAACAATTTAAAAAAGCAAAAATAAATAATTCTATCATTACAATTACTAATCCAGATAATTATTGCATGATTAAAGAAAGTAATATTGTTGTAACTATTTGTAATATTGTGTATGACAAAACTATGAAATGTATGGTTATTCTTGGTAAACAGTTCATTGACTACTATGATATTTACCAAACACCATGTAAATCGTCAAACAATTGATTACTACTTAGTAAAAAATTTATCTTTGAATATAGAGATTTGGCCTATTAAAAACATTAAATATAAATGTCTCGCACTACCATGGAATCATGATGGTTGTGAAAACATGTTGGCTATATTTCCATTATTGCATAGTGATTGTACCTCTTTGCAATGAAAATATCACTGTGTTTAATTTAATATTCTTACAATCATATGTATATTTTGTAAATATTATTATAAATGTGTATTTTATTTTTTACAGTTGTCAGTGTGATATCTTATTAATTAATGTGGGTTATTTAATTAATTTAGGTCCATTAAAAGTTTTTATTCTACAAAATATGTGGAATATTGTAGAATTTGATGACAATACCGTACAAATAGTTCCGAATTGCTGGGTATCTTCTGATCAAAAAACTTGTCACTGGCCTCCAAATGGACTATTTAAATCGAATAAAAACTTCCTCAAAGAAGTAAAAAAATGTGTTTTACCTTCTATCAATTGGTCTATCTACAATGAATCCTTGGTTCATGGAAAGTATGGTAAATAGTTTTGTTTTAAGAATACATTTTTATTATTATTAAAATAAACTGTATTATTAATATGAACATTAAAATATATAACTTGTAGATAATTTTGAAAAGGGTTTAAAAAAATTAAAAAAGGCTGAAGATCATACAGATTTAACAACTGATATTGAAAAAGAAAAAAAAAGTCGCAAAAACCGAAGAAAAAAAAATTATTCATCGAGTTCAAGTGAGGAACTTCATTTCTCAAATTCATCCAAAATCAACATAAAACCTCTGCCTGAACCACCTACAGCATCAAATGACAATTTAAGTAAACCATCCACATCTACTAAGTTCCATAATGCTACCCATCAGGCTACAACTCCATCTTGTAAACCAATAGCATGCGCGTCATTGTTTGATTTATCTGAGGAAGAATCAATGCCTAGCGATGGATCTCTAAGTTCATATAAACTAGATATAAGAGATAAAAAGTTAGAAAATTCAAAAAATAATTTTAACAATGTCAACAATGAACCTGAGTCTAACAGTGATGGTAAGAGTAGTATAAAGTATAATTTAACAGTATACCGAAAATATACTAAACAAATTATAGTTAACCTTATCTAATATTGTAATGTTATTATTGTATAGCAGTAAATTATAATACTCCTACAATCAAATTAAAGAGGGCATTTGAGTACTCAACATGTGAAACTACAAAAATGGATAAAGCGGATAAAAAAAGCCAGCAGTTTAAGTGATGCTGGTAAATACTAAAAAATTTGTTTATACTTAATGTACTAAAGTTTAATTGAATACAATATATCCAAAAATCTAAATTATGAATTGCTAAATATTTAATATTTGATAAATATTCATAATTTTAGATGAGTAATTTATCAAGTTTTAAAAACCTTAATTTATAAATGGTGTTCTAGATTTCAAAAATTTGGTTTTAAGACAGCTTGCTGTTATAAAAGTAAACGACAAAAAACTAGATGACCGTGTCAAAAATCTGTCTTTTTCAAATTCTGTTGCCTTAACCAGTTCTGTTGAGAATATTAATATAAATGATGTCATTGGAAAATTCCCAATGAATACCGAGGAAGCATTGAAGAAAGTTGAATTATCATTAATTGATATAACCTACAAATTAAGCTTGGTACATATGAATATTAAATTTTTAATATATTGGTTAAATCACTTAAATGGGAAAATAAACTAAATGAAAATTACTTCTTAAGATGATTTGGCATACTGTTAGTTGTCTGTCTGACCCACACGCAACATAGCAAACTTGAGTTCAATAGAACAAATGTTGTGTTTTTTGTTCATTGAAATTTAGTTGTTTAAAATCGATTTATTAGGGTCCTTTGAAATTCGTAAATCATAAACATTACTTAATAATTTTATTTTGTTTTTAGACTGCAGCTCTGACTAGATTGGGTTGTACAAAAACTGACGAAGCAACAAAATTTATCCTTCGCAAACTTTTCACAGACAAACTTGCTATGAATTATAGTTGGTGTGGTGGGAAAGGCAAGAGAGTGATGTCTAGTTTGGCTGTATCAAGAGTTATAATTGGTAATACTAATTTAAACAATGAAATTATATTCATTATAAATTATATAAATAATAATCTTTTTAAAAAATGGTTAAATTTATTTTTTGTTTACTTTGATTCTAGATTCAGTATTCAAAATTGTCAAAACAACTACGGAGACTGAAATAATTGGAAGCATAAAAAATTGGTTGAGGCATGCAAAAACTAGAATGAAAATTGGTAAAAATTATAAATACATAACTGTTTGTTTATTTGTTAAATGTGAAATAATAAATATTAATTATTCCATTAAAATTAGTGAGAAAAAATGTGCTGCAGATTCTACTGAACAAATTCCATTACCATGAGTGAATCGTGAATGATTATTTTTACAATCTATATTTTGAATTGTATATATTATATTATCAGCTTGTTTGTTTTCACATAAGTCTATGTGCAATATATAATTACAATTAATATTATTATTTTTTAATTGTTATAAGATTATGAAATGAGTCTGATTATATCCCTTTATTAATATTTTTTACTGTTCACATTATAATATATTCACATTAGTCCATGTGCAATATTCTTATTTTATTAATTTGTTTTTGTATACATAAGTGCCAATAAATGGTATTATTTTATGAATTTGTTTTTATTATACAGGAAATATTTTTTTTATTATTTGTTAATTGTTAAGAGTATTAAATGAATAACTTTATACCTGTATTTATATTTTCTATTATAATTTTATTGATTATTAAATAAAGATTTGCTTTATTAATATTTTTTTCCAATTTGTATTCCATTTTAAATAATTTTAATTTCAATGAATATCTTATGGATATCCATTACATATTGCAATTATTTAATAAACGGTGGTGAACTATAAATAGCCATCTAATGGATATTATTTTATATCTAGTAGATGTTATAATTCAATCATTTCTGATTTCTAATGGATATCCATAAACTAATAAAAAAGCGGCCAATTGGATATCTAGTAGATATCTTATAGATAACCAGTCATATCTAAAGCATATTATGGATATCTATAAATAATATCTATTATACATCCATTGGTTGTACTTGTGTTATGTGGGAAGCATGCCAAGAGGAAGATATAAAAAATATCTTACACATAATGTATCAGAGCCTGACACTCCAATAATTGTTTCTAGACAGACACAATGGTCTCGGTCACAACAGGTACATAATATGAAATTATTTAAATAGGCACCTACCTACACAGTATACAGCTATACCTAACTTACCCATTGTTAATTCAAAATCAATAATATAATTAATATATTATTGATAGGAGGTACTATTCTTGATTAACTATATCTTAAACAATGATCAATATAGGTGAACATTTCAAGAGTTGAAGGAATAAATAGTGAATCTAATGATGATTATCAACATATTTTCATTAATGATCCAGTTGAAGAGGTAATTTTAACCAAATTAATAATTTTAAGGGAGGACCAAAGGTGCAATTACACCTAATACACCTAATACACCTTATATACCTTATAGCCATATAGTAGGTAATTATATATTACATACATAATTGATAATTCATTAGTAGGTATACTAACCATTTCAAATTAACCTATATAAAGGATATACATTGGTATATATATTATACTGTATGAAATATGTAACTTCACTTCATTTTATAAAATTATTTACTTTTTTAAAAATAATCTGCCACAGTAACTATAGTTTGATTTAATTTTTATACCCTATTTCTTAACGATTGGGAAAATTAACTTAACTGTATATTATTACTAATACTAAAACTAAATAAAACTACCCACTATTTAAAATTAATTATTTAGCAAAAAAACATTAAAAAAAAAAATAATAAACCAACTTACTATTGTAATACTGTATATTCAAATTAAGTAAAGTAACTTTAATTGTTTATGAATTGATTTAAAATGTTACATTTAACCAACACAGCACAATGTTTGTATGTATAAAAATAATTTTAAAATTTTGTTCAGGATAATAATAGTTCTGGTGTTGAAGAAGATGATATTTATACAGATGATGTAAATTTGCCGGTAAGTAATAAAAATATTATTACCTTCAATAAAATGGCTCATTGGTTGTATATAATAATCAACAGTACTTAATAGTATTATATTGTATCATCTTTTAAATATTTTATCATATTAAACGTATGTTTAAATTTAATTACCTAATTGTTGTAATGTAGTATTAACAATTATAATATTGCCAAATTATAATTACTTATAGAAGATATTATAATAATATAATGATGATAATATTAATAATAATAAGAAGAAAATCAGTATTAATATATTATAACCAACTGACATAATGAACTGCTAAACAAATATCAATTACATGGCAATTACATACCTACTTATGGATAATTTTTTTTTTAGGAAGCTGATGAGACTTTTCAAACTCCAGTTAATACCAGAAACAAGCCATTATATGAAGGGTGTAAAATATCACTGGGGGAAAGTGAACTTTTGTTGTTAATGTTTTCTTTAAGACATAAACTTACAGCAAGAGCATTGGATGATTTAATTGATCTAGTAAATTGTCATACCCCTTGCATTGTTCATCAATCCAAATATTATTTATTAAAACAATATAAAAATGATCCTCCAAAACAAAATTTTTTTTGTGAAAATTGTCATGGACTCTTAGATGAAATGAATACATTAAATACTCAAGTTGAATGTCCCCATTGTTCAAAAGATAATAATATGAAAAGCTTACAAGAATCATTAGGTTATTTTTTAACATTTCCACTGAAAGACCAAATTAAAAATTTATTGGAAACAAATATTGGAACCAAACTTTGTTGGGACTACAGTGATGATGGCACAATCAATGATGTTATCAGTGGAGCAATGTACACAAAACTCAAAGCTAAGTATAATATAACAAAATGGATAAGTTTGCAATGGAATACTGATGGAATACAAGTTTTTAAGTCTTCCAAAATATCAGTATGGCCTATCCAAGTAATGATTAACGAATTGTCATACAATGATAGAAGAGAAAATATTTTATTAGTTGGATTATGGTATTCAACCACCAAACCTGATATGAATGCATTTTTAGATCCATTTACTAAAGAACTCTGTGATTTTCAAAATAATGGAATAGACTTTATTCAACCATCTAGTAAATTACTTACTAATATTAAAGTACATAGCATAATTTCATCTGTTGATTCGGTTGCCAGGCCGATGATTCAAAATATAAAACAATTCAATGGGAAGTTTGGATGTCCATTTTGTCATGAAGGAGCCATTCGGAATGTAGGAAGAGGTCAATCACGCATGTACATTGGTGGTCTTGGCCCAAAAAGAACTCTACAGCAGCATTTGGATGACTGTGACTTTGTAAACTTAAATGGTTGTATTAGAAGAGGAGTAAAAGGAGCATCAGTTCTATTACTGTTGGATGAGTTTCATATAATTAAAAGTTTTATATGCCAGATTATATGCATTCAGTATACTTGGTGTAGTAAAAACTTTTGTTGAAGCTGGTTTGACCTTCCAATTCTACTTGTGTTTGGTATTTAGGAAAAGTTAGAGAATTTGATGCTCGTTTATTAAACAAACAAACCACCACATGAGTTCAAGGACACACGGAGTATTCATGATCGAAAACATGAAAGCTTCAGAATGGCGTACTTTTTTTATTATATCCCTCTACAGTTTTGTCTCCAGGACTTCTGCCTCCAAGATATTATAAACATTGGCATTACTTTCATAGGAATATATACCTTACTACAACATCATTAATAATGAAGAATTGATCATGCTGAGTTCTGCCTCAATAAATTTGTTTTCTTCTATTCCAAATTTGTATGGTGAGCATTTTCTGAAATTTAATGTACACTTATTACTACACTTATCAAAACATGTGAAGATGTGGGGGTGTTTGTGGGCATGAGTAGGATATAAATAGAGGTTCTGCTGCCCCCGCGCACCACCCCCCCCGCCCTCGTCTCGTCCCTGTCTCGTCCTTCCCCCCCCACCCCGCCCACGTCTCGTCCTTCTACTACGTCATGTCTCGTCCTCCCCCCCCACCCCGCCCACGTCTCGTCCTTCTACTATGTCATGTCTCGTCCTTCCCCCCCTACCCGCCCACGTCTCGTCCTTCTACACCATCATGTCTCGTCCTCCCCCCCCCTACCCGCCCACGTCTCGTCCTTCTACTACGTCATGTCTCGTCCTTCTGCCCCGTCGCCGTATGGATCGTCCTCCCCCCACGCACATCTCCACCCTCACCTCCACCTGTTGTCATATATATTATTGTACATGGCATATTATTGTACACAGCATATTATTGTACACTCCATATTATTGTATACATATATGATTTTTACATGCAATCTGTATATATTAAAGCCCTTATCCCTACCTAATAATTTTCACCCCCACCTAATAATGTCTCGAATTTAACAAACACTTGCCCCTGCACCTGCAGACCATCATTCAGTCTATCTTCAGCCTTATACTATTTAACACTTGCACTTCGCGACCGTCCTCTAAGTCTTTTTTCAGTGTTTATTTTTTATAAGTGATTTAATATGGCTGGCTCAATCGCTGATAACACTTCCTTCTACAAAAAGAAGACATATACTTATGTACCACCGTCACCACCAGCTGAACTCATTGATTCTTTAGCTATACAATCGACTTTGCAGCCCGTAAGTTTTTACAAATCGGTATTGATCCTAGTGAAAAATTTCAAGTCGTTGTTCATGTGTTAACTTCTTCTCGGTATGTGCTTATTACTGTTGATCTTATGAAAAAAATATTCTCATATATGGGAAATATATTATCGTTCATATTAGCCACACCACATAAGTATAAGCGAATAATATTTTATGAAGATGAAAAAAATAAACTATCGAGTATGATGTACAGCGGAGAAAATGTACTAGTTATGGAAGCAAAAAATCGTGAGGGCTGCAGAGTGTTGTTGAATCGGGCGGATCTTATGCGTCTTCAATATCTTGAAAAATGTATATTCGAGACCATCGTGCGAAAAGAAGTATTTTCCGTTCCGTTAGTTATGAAACAATATCATGAGATTGTTCAGTACATAGACAAGAAATGCGCTCAACAAAAATCATCGCCGAATAATGTTCATGATATGGTAATTTTCATTAAGATAACAAGTCGATGGAGTAGTTAAATCTATACCAAACTTCAGTAATCAAATACAGATGTGTGCAGCTGAACAATTATCCGAATCTTTGCTGAACCAGAGAGCGAACAACTCACAAGAGGTAATTAAAAAAAATATATTATACCTTAAATAACAATATTTAATAATTTTTTTTTTTTTAGTTTTTTAATAAAACGAGGATTATTTCACCTATCTCATCGCCTACACCTATGTCGCCACCTGTTTTGTTGTCACCACCGCCATCACCGATTTATGCAATAAAATCATCAGTTGATGAAAACGATGGACCGTCATTTTTCAATATGCAACCATTATCGGAAACGGGTGACTTCGATTCCGCCGTATCGGAATTGCATTTAGTAAGACGTAAACTATTTTAATTTTGTGTTATTTTGTGTAAAATAAAAAAACATTATATATATATAAAAAAGTTTTTTCATTTATTAATATTAAGTTTTACATTACAATAAGATATTTATTTACAATAAAATAAAATTAAAATAAAAAAATAAAATAATTATTAATATTAAGTTTTACAATAAAATAAAATAAAAATAAAATAATTATTAATATTAAGTTTCGCAATAAATATTTACAAGGTTCTTTAATATTTATAATAAAAAAAAAAAAAATATTTACAAAATATATTTACATTACAAGTTCTCACTTCACCATTAAATGGATTATAAGTTATAATTTGGTCATGTAATATTAAACAATAAGCTGAAGTGGAAGCAGGAAATGGTGTATCAGTTTCAATTTCAATTCTGAGGTCGACAGTTGGCGTTTTTACGTTATCGTTCTGTCTGCTCATGTCAACAATTATAATCGGAGATAGATTTTTGAAATCAGATCTGGACAACAGAGGTGGAACATTAACATGTCAATAGTAAGATTTTTGAAACTCGGTGTATGCGTGGTATAATGTACAATCTTATTCTTGGTAAAGTCGCATTGGAAATCTTCATAGGGAAATACTTCAGCGTTTAAATAAACTTTCAAGTTTTTAATTTTACAATGGTCAAAAAATGACTGATTTATTTGAGCTATTTTTTGTATCAGTTTGAAATCCAATGATGACATATCGCGGTTTTTCCAATTTGTTGGATGTTTTTACTTTCCAAGAATGCGATGTGTTTTGAGGTAGAAACGGATACTCACACAACTCCCACGATCTAAACGCACAAGTTAGGGGCTTTTGATTGTTTACAACTTTCAACAATTTAATTTTTTCTTTATCACTGACTTTTACAATAGGCATTCTCCACAATATTTTTGTTATGTTTATTTTAACGTCTTTTAGTTTAGATGCGTCTGTGACAACTTTATTGTTTTTGTACTGCTTGATAGCATTTATATCTATCGAAGCTCTATTTAATATAAGTTGTTGATTGCAGTTTATTAAAATACGTTTATAATCTTCGCAAAAACCAAACAAATCTTTAAGAGCAATACAACCGTTAAACATATCACCTTCAATAAAATCTTTATTAACATTTTCAATGTCATTATCCCAAGCAGCGTTATGATGTGATGTAATATTCGATTTATTATAAGAGCAATATCCTTTTAATGTGGTTGTTATACCTGGATTAGCGAGTTTTTGAATTTGAATACCGTTTATTTCGTATTTCATTTCGGAGAAAGAAATGCAAGTCCGTTGTTTATAAATCGAATGTCGTCAGTTATTTCTGCAGGTTTGGTTATTGTTCCTTCGATGTAAATATAACTCTCACACGGTAGAGTATAAGACTCTGTGTTATGTAAAGCGATACGCACTTCATCGTTATTGGAGAGGGCTGACGTAGAATAAGGTAAAAACGAGTGATATTCAATTTGAGTTATTCTGCAATCATCGGTGTATCCAGCCGTGACATCTAAATACACATCGTCCATATTAAATAGCGTTTAACGAACGTAAAAAAGCTAAATTTTTTGCTGTTAGACAATGTCGAAGCCCTCTCTGTTTCGAATTTTTCTTTAGAGTTGTTGTCTTGTTAGTGTTATTAACACGACTAACGGGTTTTACATATGTAGTCCTATATATATTATGAAATTGTATCGCCATTTTATCACAAGTCTTGAATTAATAACCGTATCGATATCGGTTCTCCTCGTAGATCGACTAACTCGTTGTTTTGATTTTTTAAAGTTATACTCGCATGTGTTATAGATGTAGAATTAAGAGGATAAAATACCAAATGTGTTGGAACCTCTATTATTTTATATCCCGGAGGTACATTTGGATAAAACTCGTGTATTGTATGGCACTGCTTTCCGTTGTTGAATGAACCCATAACTAGGTTTGATTCGATATATATACAATTTGTCTTTGTAATATTTACCAGCGTATCCGATTCGTGATGAACGTTAGCATTATATATACGATTTTTGAAACCCAACAATTGTCCTATATTGTTAGGCATGGTAAAATCCACAGTTTCGTTACAAATCATTGAACATTTTAATGTATTATTATCTGCTCTAAGCTCGAATAATGTATCCGTATTATGTAATAATTGTTTTATTACCATTTCAATTTCTGACAACTCATAAGAGCCTGTAGGTATTGTATAGCTAACAAGTGCACCATTATAAATAAAACCTATTTTATTACACTTTTCGTTTACATTAGGAATAGAATTATTTGTTTGAAACCCCAACACACAAATCTTAGCATTTTTACTGACTTCTATAGGGGGGAAAAAGTCGCAAGACAATTCACTCGAGTTTCCGGTTAAAGTTATGGTGTACATGATAAAAATTGTAGGCACAAGTGTCCGCAGTTTGTCGTATTGTATTTTTGATGTCTGTCGTAATTATATTCAATATTACACCCGTTGAAATATTTTTGTAGTTCTAACGGCGGCGGCAAATTTCCAAAACTATCATAATATTTAACTTGTTGTCCATTTTTTTTATACGCTACCCAATGCGTACCTGTACCGATTTCGAGATCAAAATTAACTACGGCCGACTCACGATGCTTAATTTTCAGAGGCAACTTGTCCCTGGAAAATACACCAATGAAATGAGGTATTTTCATCATGTCAGCGTATTTTATAATCTCATAATCATACAACGCTCTATCGGGTAACGTAAAAATTAGTTTTTTGTCGTTTTTCTAGCTTTCTTTACTGACCCCCCTTTGTAAGGTGCCAAGTATAAACCTTTACCTTTGACAATTTTATAAGATCGCCCGTTGTGTTGCGTAAGATATAAACCTTTTCCTAAATGAATAGGTGTGTTTTTACCGGAATTTAAATCATTTACGACTTTTACTATTGTTACCGACGCCGCCGGTAAGCGCGCCTAATGCCGATAAACCGGCAAAAATAGGTATTAAAGGTAAAACACCGCCCTTTTTAGGTATAGGTATAATTCTTGGAGTTTTAGTTTTCTTATTTTTCTTTTTTTTGGCAGCTGTCAGACATGTTTTTATTAATTTAGTTATATTTTTTTCATTAATTTTATTTTTGATCGATTTTTTAGCCGCCAAAACCACTTGTTTAAAACCGCAACCACCGCCAATCTTCCGTTTAGCCTTCATAGCTGTAGTAACCAACCAGGACGCAGCTTTTTCTTTAATACCAGTGTCTTTAGATTTAAACACTTCCCAAGCTTGATTTTCTAATATTTTATCAGCTTTATGTCTATCGTTCAGCGAATTACTTTTATCGTAAGCTATATCATGAGCTCTTGCCAACTCGTCTAATTTGTTAATACCTCGTTCACCACGTGCTAATCTTTCTTTTAATTTAGTACCAGGACCAGCAAATCTGTAAAAAAAAAAATAATAAATAAAAATATTTATAATATATGATTTAATTATATAGCGACTTACCTATATCCGGGTAGATGTAATTCCACAGGCAAATGATTTATAACCGAGTTAATGAGACCGGAACCTTTATTGCTGTTTCGCTTACGAACGCGAGACATCGTGTGACGCTTTCAAGTTCATAGCACAGGTATTTATAGTGAAAAATGCGATTTATCGAACAAGAGAAAAAATTATGTATTTATAATATTGATACTCCGGATACAATACAGTTTAGGCATGGTGAGCTATTTCCAAACACTATACGTTCGTTGGTGTTGGGCAGTTCTGGTTGCGGTAAAACAAATTTGATATATTTTTTACTCGTTGACGAAAACGGGTTACGATTTGAAAACGTTTACATATACTCTAAAACGTTAGAACAACCAAAATATAAATTATTGAAACGTATAATCGATGATATTGACGGTGTTAACATTTTTACATTTTTCGAGAATGATAAGGTTATTTCACCTGAAAAAGTTTTACCAAACTCTATATTCATAATGGACGATGTTTTGGGAGAAAATCAGCAAGTTATACGGGAATTTTTCGCACGCGGACGTCATAATAAAATAGATATATTTTATCTGGCTCAGAGTTATTCAAAAGTACCTAAACAGTTGATCCGAGATAATGCTAATTTAATAGTATTATTCAAACAAGACGAAACTAATTTAAAACATGTATACAATGAACATTGTTCGGGTGATATGACATATACACAATTTAAGCATTTTTGCGTTACATGCTGGAATCGTGATAGATTTGCATTCGTCGTTATTTGTAAAGATAGTGACCGTGATAACGGACGTTATCGTTTTGGATTTGATATGTACGTCGTCGTTATATATGTGATACAAATAGAAAATATTAACATTTCAAACGCAGTCATGAAGGATGAAGGTAGTATATTAGATGAGTTAGTTAAAGCTAAAGAAAATATTAAACGTAAATATATCGAATTAAAAACTGGTGAGGCAAATGTTCAACAATTATTGTCACAAACTTTTAAGCCTATCATCGACCCCTTAACTAAAATATCAGATACAAACCATTCGACATCAATCGAGAAAAATAACTATCAACAAGAAATTGAAAATTGGTTTCACTCTGCTGATTTAGATAAAACCTATGGCCCGAAAAAACTTTCAGATGGAAATATTATTTTAGGCGAAAAAGAAGTTAAATTTATCGAACAATCTATTGTAATTGATGGTAATAATTATCCATCAACGCCGGGCCTAATCCAGTTATTATTTTTGAAAAACCCACTTATTTATTCCGATAACGATCTAGAAGTATATAAATCTATATTAATACAAACATCGGCACATTTGACTTTAAAAAGTAAAAAAATCAAAAAAACTGGTTCTAAATATAAGGATATAATACGTAAATTATTCCCCTCTGGCGGTCATCTATCTATGAAATTACAAAAAAATAACTTAGTGTATTGGGATAATCCGAATGAGTTAGTCGACCGGCTAAGATTACTTTTAGCTTCGAAAGCTGCTGGTAATACAGGTGTCTCCAATGAAATAATATCGATTTTTGAAGAATTATATGAAGCTGGGATAATAAAACGAATACCTAATGTCTAAACGTGAAATCGCTATTGAACTACACAAACCGTCACGGAAAAATTTCGTTAGACGCAGAGTTAACGTACATGGAAAAATGATTTATGGCAGGCTGACTTGGTGGAAATGATACCGTATTCAAAGAAAAATAAAGGTTACAAGTATATTTTATGCGTTATAGATTGTTTTACTAAATTTGCGTGGGCTATAGCATTAAAATCGAAAACTGGGAAAGAAGTCACAAACGCAATGTCTAAAATATTAATAGATAGAGCACCGAAACTTTTACAACTCGATAACGGAAAAATTTTACAACACTAATTTCGATAATCTGATGGCCAAATATAATACACACAATATTCTACATTTAGCATCATGAAAGCATGTATTGTTGAACGATTTAATCGTACACTAAAAGAAAAAATGTTTAGAGAGTTTACGGCACGTGGCTCACATGAATGGATTTCAATTTTACCAAAACTGCTTAATGAATATAATAATTCAAAACACAGAACTATAGGAATGACACCAGTGCAAGCAGATTTAAATCCTGCGTCAGTGACTATAAAACAACGTGAAATTAATAATGAAAAATTAAATTCAAAGTTGGTGATAACGTTCGTATCAGTACACAAAAAGGTGTGTTTACAAAAGGTTATTTGCCCAACTGGTCAACTGAAATATTTGAAATTATTAAAATAAATAAAACATTACCTGTCACTTATCAGTTACAAGATTATACGGGTAAACCGATTGCCGGTTGTTTTTACTCGGCGGAAATACATAAAACCGAACACCCGAACGAATATCTGATCGAAAAAATTATACGAAAAAAACAAAATAAAATGCTTGTCAAGTGGCTTGGATTTGATAACACACATAATAGTTGGATAAATACACGTGATGTTAAAATATAGTGTCAGTCGTATTGTAGCTATGAACGTGTTTGGAGGTTCTCAAGCTGGTGAAACTAAAAAAATTATATCAGATATTCAGTCAAGTAATAAAACATTACAAAATGAAATAAATAATCAGCAGAAAGAAATTCGTAACATAAAAATTAATATTGCTCATCTGCTATCGCTGGAAAATCGCATGTCGGAGCTGTTTAATAATTATATAGAAACAAATACATCAATTTCTTTTATACTTTCTTCTATAGACAGTGTAAATGCCGAAATAAAACGCATAACGGGTATATTTGATGAAAATTCTTTACCGAATCATGGATCATATATTTCAGATTTAAACACTCGTTTGAAAATCATCGAAGAAATTATATTAAGAAAAATTAATTTTTTTTTACATAATATACTTTTTAAAAATAATTTTAGTCATGAATGTGTTTGGTAGTTCACAAGCTGGTGAAACTAAAAAAACTATTTCTAAACTCGATGACTCTATAAAAATAATTAGATTTGAATTAAATCAAAAAATGAGTCAACTTGAAAATAACACTAAGATTATTGAACTAAAATTATCAAATATCGAACAATTAACCGAAAATTTAAAATTTTAAGTATCTGATCTCGAAGATAATGTGGACTACATGAAATCTCAAATATCTGACCTTGTAGAAAATGATGCAGAAAATATGGCTGAAATTAAGAAACCTAAGGAGTGAACATAAAAATATTATATTTTAACACTTATTATTGTAACATAATATTTTAACATTTATTATTGTAAAATAATTTTTAACATAATATTTTAACATTTATTATTGTAACATAATTTTTTTAACATAATATTTTAACATTTTATTATTGTAACATAATTTTTTTAACATAATATTTTAACATTTTATTATTGTAACATAATTTTTTAACAAATATAATAATATTTACATTTTAACATTGTTTTATATTTACATTCATTTTATCCGAAAAATACTACAACATAATTAATTATATATATATATATATACATCAAACAAATAACATGGTTTTATAAATAAACAGTTTACAAAAATGGAGGGTATAACTATTCCTTTAAACATTGTACAAGCAATTTATATAATTCTTTATCTGAATCTGTCCATGACTGTCCATCAGGATACAACAGCAAATCGAGTCCAGGCCAATACTCAGATTCATCATTTCTATAAAATTATAAGTAAAATTAGTAAAATTTTTTTTTAAATATAATTATGATAACTTACTCTATACAGTAGTGTCCATGAGCTAGTGTGTTTATTTTATCATCTAGCACAACCCGCTTATCATCATAACTGTTGTACGTCAATTTATTTGTTTTGATTGTCAACAGCTTGTGCTTAAATGATCTAATAGACACATTTTCTTGGTAAGCCTTCACACCGGCTTCCCCAAACAGACATTTTCTGTGGTCCTCTAAAGTCATGTGATTCTTAACCACATGACGTCGGACCCCCTTAGCTTTAATACTCTCCCTTCCTGCAGTATCGGACGTATTTGATGAGTGAATCTTATATGCATAAGATTTCGCCCTCAACGCACAAAACTCTGATATAATATCACCCTTTGACTCGTCAGAAAAAAAACCTGGCACCTTTTTACGTGCTGTTGTATAGCACGGATGGTTAGATGGCAAGTCTGCCGTGTCTAACCTATCCATCAAGTTTGGATTTTCCAACAAGTCAGAGTAAAAATCATCAGTCATAATGTGATACACTAGTGAATCTGTAATAATGATATTAATTAATAAATACACAAGAGAATAGTTTTAATATACATTTACCTGTGTCAGTATACATAAGCGTAATGTCTTCACCATAGTGCTTCTGCATCACATTATAATGATAATCATACATCAAAGTTTTGCTAATGTCCAATACCGCGAATCCTATAGAAAATAAAAAATAAAAATTTATTGATCAATGTATAATATAAAATATAAAATATAAAAATATAAAGTAAATTTTTACCTATATATATAGGTTTATCAAATTTGATTATTTTATTTGCTAAAGTAACAGCGCTAAGGGTATCGCTATATCTTGTACAATGTTTAAATGTAGTTTTATTTATCAGTTTTTGGAGTCGGCGCTCGCATGATACCAACTCCATTTTTATTTCCTTGCGTTTAGATTGCATCGTTTTCCCTGTAAAAAAAAAAAAAAAAAGTTGAAAAAAAGTTGAAAAAAGTTTTAAAAAGTTTTAAAAAGTTTAACAGTAGTTACCAAAAATAGCATTATTCATGAGCTTGAAAAAATCTTTTTCGAAATCATTTCTGGCCTTCTTTCTCATATTGGTATTTAACTGAATATACTTAGCCAGCCAATCCGACTGGCTAAACTCCAAGACTCTATGTACCTATAAAAAAAAAGTTAAAAGTTAAAACATTTATTTTAAAATAAAGTAAAATTAAATGTTTACCTTTTCAACTATCAACCCGTTATCGATTGCCTGCTGCAGATTCCTATAATGCACAATATAGTTTACCTTAGGCTCAAACGTCGCCATAAGTTTCCGCACTTTTGAGCCTTGTGGTATACTATTTTGTGGTAGGAATGGCAGATCATTATGCTTATCGTGCAAGTGTTTCGGGTATGATATATCTACTTCGTATACACGGCCTCTAGCCGATTTGGGAGTTAAATCGCTCAAACCGTCTAAATTTGGCTCAACCCAGTTAAAATTACCATACGGCATGTACTCCGACATTGCATAACCGTACAAGTTGTTACCTATTAAAGTTTAAAAATTGTTTAAAAAAATGTATAAAAATGTATATAAAATTATACTTACAATCTTGATACACCAACCAAGATTTCTCCTTCGTTTCGTCATAATTCGGGGACTTTAAATTATTGGCTTTTGCATATCGCATGCTCGCTTGAACCAGACCACCACGAATACCTAAAAATTAATTATATAAATTATTATAAAAACATTTTTTACAAAAATAATATTGATGTACTGACCATTCTCAAACATCAGCAACATATCGTAATCAGACAAAAGTTCTAATTTTTGACCTGTATATTTTACACACGCGATCTCAGGCCTGGTGCTGTGTAATAGTGGGCTGCGTCCAAATTATACGTGGACATGCAAACGTCACGGAAGTTTTCAAAAACGTCGGCCAGCAACAAAACATCGATTTTTAAATATAAATCGCTGTACTCGCCCAACGTCTTGCACTTGAAGTTGTCCCAGACCGCCTTCGCGTGCTTGAAATCTTCCTCATTAATCCCCGACTCGGTTAGTGTACTATAAAAATCATCCTCCCCCGGTAAACATGACTCATCCAACTTGTCCCAACTATCTGTGTACTCGTACGGGTAAACACCTTTCCGAGTAACAAGAGGCATATCTTCGCGGACAAAATGTTTAGCTGTCTCACGGAAGTTTTCGAAATTTGTGTAATTAAGTTTTCAGCCAGAGACGATAAACTAGACGCCATAAATCTGAACGTATCGATAAACCGAATAGTGAACTTACTACTTATATGTTTTGTAAAAGATATAAATTTCTCTTCACTATTCGGAATAACGGATATGCTTTCAGTATCAAATCCAAGTTCAGTGACTATGAAATGCGAGTCATAGTTGGAAAGATTATGAAAAAATACCGGTACAAATTTAGGCTGTTGTAACTCTAAGTTACACTTTGAACACAAAGTTTGCCTAAATTTGCCGTTCAGATGATTATGATCTCTAACTTTTTCGCCACTGACTAAAATACATTTACACAAATTACACGTATTACACTCTTGATGTGTTTTTTTCTTCCTCTGCGGTCATGGTCAAAGGAATGTTAGTTTTCATTAACTTTCAATTTTCCAACTGACCGCAACTATAGCCTCAACAAAACATTTTGCTACGTCCTCATGTTGTTCATCGCCTCTGTATACTACCGGCACTGTAGGTATTTCATATTCTTCGATGAGCTCCGTCGGCACGTCATCGCTTGCCTTAACCAAAAATCCGTAGCTCATCGCCTCATGTTTCTGAATAATTTTTGTATTTCCACCCTTTACCTCGTCCGTTTTCACTAATAAGGCCTCGAAATCAGCGTAAATAACAAATGGTTGTCTAACGGTATTTTTCCATTTTTTAAAATTTGTACATTCCCCTCTTTTGGCATTTCCGGAAAAATAGGCTTATGTACCCCACAGAATAATTTGTGCTCTTCCAACGCCTCACGTCCATTAGACTTGAACTTTAGTAGTCTATTATCAAAAGTACAAAAAATCGCTTACAAAAATATACCGAATGTTCATATCTAGTTTTTTGCGACCGTACGAGTCGCGACAAACTAGTTATATACGTGTAGTGCGAGTTGTCATCACTCGTTGTAAAAAGCAAGTCAAAATGGTCCGACTTCTCCTCATCAACTACACGAATTGGGTATACATTGTAAGTCGGATATTTTTTTGTCGGAATAAATTTTTTTTCAAGGCCGTAAACATTTATGGACACGCGTGTATTATTTTTTTCGAATTTTTTTATATCAGATAAAGGCGTTGGAAAGGAAATGCCTTCGAAATTATACTTGCCTTCATGTTGTCTATAATTGTCACCGACACGACATGCCACCGGCCCCGTTACATATCTCGCGAGAATCGCCCACTTGAAACATTGCTGGTCTACATTTTGAGGGTTAATAGTGGCCCGTTTCCTATCAATAAACGCAGGCAACTGTATGTATGACGATCCTCCCATCGGCATATATTTATATATAGTCAACATTAACCCGTCTATGCTTTCTAATGTAAACCCGCTCCCTCTACTTGCGTATGTTTCGTTTTCACTTAACAATTTATCATACGCCCCCTGTATTATTGTCGAAATATCGCTCTCTACAAAAATCTCGACCGCAGATGTTTTAAATGCCCTATTCTCCATTGAATTAGGCACTGATGGAATACTATAGCTGGCCTCAAGCTTTAAATTGAACTTAATAGGATGCTCCTGTACTCGTGTTTTTTAACAACTGCTTTAATTCGGATTCGAGAGAGCGGAGAAAGTCAGTATAATTTTGGATACCCCCCGTATTTTTAGCATAGTACCACACAACTGTTCGGGCTTTAGAGGCTGAGATTTCTACAAAACCGGGGGATTGTACAAAATTTATACGCTTTTTTTTGACCTAACAGCGGATGAGGTGTTGGAGGTGGAAACGCGTTTACCATTAACACCGGTAGTATAAGAATCTTAAATTTAAAAAAAAAAAAAAATTGTTAATCCAAGGCGGACAAATAAAATCGCAGTCTTTTTTTAAAAAAAAAAAAAAAAATCTAATTAATTCGATCGTAATAAATAACACTAACCTTTATTAACGTTCTGCACTTCTTTTTCAAAATTTTCCATGGCTGCCATACAAATGTCGTCATCAGACATTATGTTTGAACAACCAGCCTGAATATCAGGAACAAAAATTTGCGGTGCAATTTCAATACAGTATTCTCGATCCTCCTGTTCTTGTTCAAAGTTGGCCATGGCAGCCATACAAATGTCATCATCTGACATTATGTTTGAACTGTCGGTTGGAACAGCAGGTCGGTTAATACGAGGTGCATACTTAATAACACTCTCTCGTTGAGGACTCAATGTAGCGGGTGCGTGAAGGATAGCTTAGAAAAATATTACAGATAAATTAATATTGAAAGTATAGAAAATAAAAAAAAAAAAATTGTATAAATACCGTGAACTTTTTTCAAATGTCTCCTCAAGTTGGATTCGTCTTTGAATGTTTTTGCACATACTGTGCATCGGTAAAGTATACCAGTATGTAATTTTTCATGTCTATCTAAACTTTTTTTTAACTTAAAAACCGAGGCACACTGCTGGCATTTATGCATGATGAAATATATAACGTTAAAAATAAACACTTATAAAATGTAATAACGAAGAGCAGAAGTGTACAAAAGGCGAGGTGTTCGTACAAAGAACTGTGGCATAATGATCCTGCAATGGTGGACAACAGAGCAAGTGTCCAGAAATCTCAGTGTTTTTTTTTTTTGGTGGGGGAGGGGGTAAATCCGTATTTTTACTAAAATCTTATTTGTTTATCTCAGCCAATATGTTATAGGGTGGGACCATACTCACCCGCAATAGGCGTGGCGAACAGGGTGCGTGTCCTTGACAATGACCATCGTCTTATGGGACGACCTAAAAACACCTGCATTATATGGCGATCGCATAATACATTACCCATTGTAACAATAAATGGCAAGGTTTATATTCGTAGAGAACCGTTTTCATATACTATTTTAACCAGAATGTTTGAAATATTTAAATACTAAGTTAAAATAATAAGTCAATTATATAAATGAAAAAAATGTTTATATTCCTAAATACCATAAATATCCATAAGATTATTTAACCTAACATTTTCTTCTTCGTTACCCCCCCCAGTCGTCGTCGGAAGCGGCGGTGATGGTATTTTCATACCGCTCCATAGCCATATTCAGCGCGTGATTTTCGTCCTCATCGTCACCCCAGGAAGAAGACTTGTTCTCGCATTGTTTGATAACCCCGATAATCAAATTGTGAAACTCGCGAGGAGTCTTCAACGGAAGCATGTGTAACATGCTTGGCGATGGGGACATGTCAGGTGAAAAAGCTTCCGGTGGAGTCTAAATAATAACAATTAATTTAATTTCAAAAAAAAAAAATTTTTAAAATTAATAACTTACTATTGCACTATATGGAACATTTACCATTGATGACGGGAACATGTCAGGTGAAAAAGCTTCCGGTGGAGTCTAAATAATAACAATTAATTTAATTTCAAAAAAAAAAAATTTTTAAAATTAATAACTTACTATTGCACTATATGGAACATTTACCATTGATGACGGGAACATGTCAGGGGAAAAAGCTTCCGGTGGAGTCTAAATAATAACAATTAATTTAATTTCAAAAAAAAATTTTTAAATAATAACTTACTATAGCACTATATGGAACATTTACCATTGATGACGGGAACATGTCAGGTGAAAAAGCTTCCGGTGAGTCTAAATAATAACATAATTTAATTTCAAAAAAAAAAAATTTTTAAAATTAATAACTTACTATAGCACTATATGGAACATTTACCATTGATGACGGGAACATGTCAGGTGAAAAAGCTTCCGGTGGAGTCTAAATAATAACAATTAATTTAATTTCAAAAAAAAAAATTTTAAATTAATAACTTACTATAGCACTATATGGAACATTTACCATTGATGACGGGAACATGTCAGGGGAAAAAGCTTCGGTGGAGTCTAATAATAACAATTAATTTAATTTCAAAAAAATAATTTTTATTTCTTTTTAAATTAATAACTTACATTGCACTAATAGAGCAGTTATGCTCTCTATCATTGATGACGGGAACATGTCAGGGAAAACTTCCGATAGAGTCTAATAATAACAATTCATTTAATTTCAAAAAATAATTTTAAATTAATAACTTACTATGGGACTATATGGAATAGTCGTACTTTCTATCATTGATGACGGGAATATCGGCGATTCTTTAATTATTTCTTGAATATTGAATTCATTGTAGTTGTTCGTCATCTAAGAATTAGATTATGTATACTTAAAAATATTTTAATTATTATTGTAAAACCAAATACTTACGTTTAACAGCTTGGACTTGTTGAATTTTTCGTTAGCTGAAGAAATCTTGTACTGCCTTGTACGCGGTAAATATAACACTGAATAATCGAAAACTATGTTTTGCTTTTGGTAAAATGTACCTAACACCCCCACTAATAGGGTGTGTGCCTTTTTACTTTGAAAAATACCCGTCTTTTTCTTAAAATGCGATCTTGATATTAGTTTTCAAAAATGATCATTGAGACCCATATTATATTTCTTTAAATGTATCTGGTTTTCGAAAATGTATAGTGGCGTCTGATTTTCGAAAATGTTTAGTGGCGTCAGATTTTCGAAAATGTTTAGTGGCGCCACCCGCTAGTAGGTGTAGTGTTATTATATACATCTTTGCAAATGAGCATCTATAGTTTTTCATGTGACCCATATTATATTTCTTTAAATGTATCTGGTTTTCGAAAATGTAAAGTGGCGCGGCACTGGCGCCACCCGTTAGTAGGTGTGGATCTTTGAAAATGACCATCTACCTTAATAAGTTTTTATATGACCCATATTATATTTCTTTAAATCTGATTTTCAAAAATGTATAGTGACGCCACCCGCTAGTAGGTGTCATGTTATTATATGCATCTTTGAAAATGACCATCTATAGTTTTTATATGACCCATATTATATTTCTTTAAATCTGATTTTCGAAAATGTTTAGTGGCGCCACCCGCTAGTAGGTGTGGTGTTATTATATAGATCTTTGCAAATGAGCAACTATAGTTTTATATGACCCATATTATATTTCTTTAAATATATCAGTTTTGTTAATATCTCTCAATGGGATAGAGTCGAAGCGGGTAAAATATGTTTGGTTAAGTTTGTACATATACCGGTTCGATTCTATCCCAGAATATTGTATATTTTTTGCAAATATTTTAAGTGAACACAATAAAATGTATAAATTCCAAATAAATATATGTGTACAATATATGCTATGTACAATAATATGCATGTACAATAATATGCCATGTACAATAATATATATGACAACAGGTGGTGGTGAGGGTGAGATGTGCGTGGGGGGAGGACGATCCATACGGCGACGGGGCAGAAGGACGAGACATGACGTAGTAGAAGGACGAGACGATGCGGGGTGGTGGGAGGGGGGAGGACGAGACATGACGTAGTAGAAGGACGAGACGTGGGCGGGTAGGGGGGGAAGGACGAGACATGACGTAGTAGAAGGACGAGACGTGGGCGGGTAGGGGGGGGGAAGGACGAGACATGATGGTGTAGAAGGACGAGACGTGGGCGGGTAGGGGGGGGGAAGGACGAGACATGACGTAGTAGAAGGACGAGACGTGGGCGGGGTGGGGGGGACGAGACATGACGTAGTAGAAGGACGAGACGTGGGCGGGGTGGGGGGAAGGACGAGACAGGGATGAGACGAGGGCGGGGGGGGGGTGCGCGGGGGCAGCAGAACCGCTATTTATATCCTACTGGCATGGTCTGCATTTCCATTTGAACACTTCAATGGTAGTTTATGCAAACTATTTCAGGGTACACAAGGTGTACCAGAACAAATTTAAAAACTATCAACTTGAGCGGAATTAAGAGTATGATTTCAGATATACCACTACAAGGTCACTTACTACTCAATATTCCTGTGCTATAAGTTGTTTAAGAAATTGAGTGGATATCTTCATGTCACTAACGCAATTCAAACAGGACCATTAACAACATTGGTAAACCTATCTTTGAAGACTTATGTTAACTTTACAACAAAAAGTATGTATAGAAAATAAGATTGGCCAGACTTTACCAAACACAACTGAATTTCAGTCATTTCATTCGTTTATTTTGAAGGGTATGTTAATTCACACTACAACATCCAACGTTTAAAAAAAACGACATAATAGTACAGTTCAGCTCAAAGATGGAGAATTTGTTGATATCTCACATTTGCTAACAATATAGGATTAATACAAATTGTAATTTTGAGAGTATTCTGATGGGCCATCAACTTAATCAAACCAAACATTAACATTTCACCTGTTTTGAAAACTGCTACTGTAACTACAAAATTAAGCAATACATTGTATGTTTTTTTTCCAGAAGAACTGAAATCTAAATGTTATAGAATATTATATAATGACACAATGTACGTTACAACCCAATTGTTAATTCATTTGAACGGATTAAATTATATAGGTTTTATTATAATTTTAAGATTCTTTTTATAATTTTATTTTTAGTTATACAATAACTAAATATTTTATTATTTCAAATATATCTATGTATAATACAACAATTTTTTTTTATTTTTATTTATAATAATAAAACAATTCACTATACTTAAATGTAATTTATCATAGTATTTTTTATTAGTATAGTGTAATAGTAGCATAAATTATTGCTACTAATAAAGTTACCTATCTATGCAAAAACTACAAAATTAAATAATACAATAATATATTATATAATATATAGAAATTATATAGTAAATTATAATTAGACAATAGTTCACTAGGTATTCAAACTTCAAACACTTCCTTGGTCAATATAGTGAACTCAAAATGAACCAATAGTAAAATACTTTTTGCAAAAGTAAATACTATAATGTTACCAAATAGTACACGATTTAAAAACTAATATTATTGTTTCATAAACTATAGAATATATAATAGTTCACTATTCAACTATTACTAGTAATAGTAAACTATATGTTGTTAAATAGTTCACTATTCAAAAACTATTTATTCGAATAGTTAACTATACATTGTTAAGTAGTACACTATTCAAAAACCATTTATTCGAATAGTTAACTATACATTGTTAAATAGTACACTATTCAAAAACTATTTGTTCTAATAATTAACTATTCATTGTTAAGTAGTACACTATTCAAAAACTATTTATTATAATAGTTAACTATACATTGTTAAGTAGTACACTATTCAAAAACTATTTATTATAATAGTTAACTATTCATTGTTAAATAGTATACTATTCAAAAACTACTTATTACAATAGTTAACTATACAATATTAAGTAGTTAACTACTCAAAAACTATTTATTACAGTAGTTAACTATTAAATACTAATAGTTTTTTTTACTAAGGGTAGCGCATTGTTACTACAATTCCCTGTATGTACGGCGGCGGTAACATCGTCAACGACGCCGATCATAGCCGAATACGGCGACCAATCACAGAGCTAATAGACCCATCCAGGGGGGTCCGGATGTCGCTCCGCGAATCATTTGTATGCGCCAACGCGGTGCGCTCTTATTTGGTATAGACTATAGCCCATTATCCATTATCTATTTTCTGATCACGTAACACTTCTAATAAAATCTATTTCGACAACTTATATCAAAATTAAAATTAACCATAGTCTTAAAGCTTTAAATGAAAAACCATCATTAAGAATGTGGTATAACAAATTAACTCTTTTCCAAGGTCAATAATAATAATAATAAAAAAAAAAGCGGGCAAGTGGGTACCGCTCTGCTGTACATTAGGGGGTTGGGTGGACCTCGGACTAGGGTAGGTTTAAATTTGAATGCAATGATAGGTATCATTGTATACGAAAAACGATTCTGAACGGAGATGATTTGTCAGTCTAGGATATATTATATTTAAAAATTGTCATATATCTATTTGAAACAAATTTATTTTATTTTTCAATTAGGTAGGACCAGGGGCGGACGCAGAAAATTTTTTTTTTTTTTTGGGGGGGGTTTGAACAAATTAGAATTTTTTGAAGATTCATTAATGAGAATAACTACGTTTGAAATTAATCATCCATTCATTTCGGAGGGGGGTTTGAACCCCCCTCCGCGTCCGCCACTAGGTAGGACACATTTGCATAAGGCATGGTCACGGAATAAGATAAGTCTGTGGGCATTGTTAATCAATTTTTCCAATACATTGCATGTAGTTATCATATAATTTACATAAACGTCCTGGTATACAAGCATGATTGTAGCTAGGATTGTAGTTATCTCATATTATATTATATTATATATTATTATCTACATTCGTGGTTTACACAAAAAGGAATACTATAATATTATGTAGTTTGTATAGTACACGGAATTAGATATAATCACATATTATTATAATATTGTCATAGATAATAAAGATCTTTATTTTAATAAGAATCTTTATTATCTATGAATATTGTACACAGCTGCCGATATAGATAATAAACTTTATCTATATCTGTGATATTTTATGTTTTGTTTACATTCCGTATGTTGACGTTGTTGGTTGATTACGGTTTTTAAAATTTTATTTCTATTATGAATTAACCATGTATTAATAATTGTAATCGTTTTAAATTAATATAATTCTACGTCGTGTTGATTCCTTGTGTAACAATTGCATATTAACATCAAGACGAGCCATTTCCTAAAGATTTCATTAATGTAAGTTTAATAAGTACCTATCACATTAAATTACTTAATATTTACTTATAATTATGTATTTTGTTTATTGTTTAGATATTACTAATGGCTGAATTGTATCATCAAATGTGCATATTATTATAGTGTAACCAAGCTCAGCTGATGTTATACTCAGTGTACTATAATACAAATTGTTATTAGTTTCTCAACTGGTAGACTTTAGTACAGAAGTATTCCAAATAAATTTGACCAGATTACTATGAACTATTTACAATATTAATAATTCAAATTAAACCATTAAATAAAGGATTTTTTTTTTATATTTTATAAAAATAACAGTGGATTAATACATTTCTTAAATTTTAAGTTCAATAGATACAGAATTGTGTAAGAATTTTGTATCACACAGCACATTGAGTAATGACAAATTGTTTATAAGATTCATAGTTCACAGTACATCAACGATATCAACTAATAAAAATGTTTGCACTGTTAAACTCAATGAAGGCCATTGAAAGATTCATATACTTTCAACCCTTAAATTGATTAAATATTTTGAATCTGTAAGAAATAACAAATTTAATGTAATAAATTAGTATAAACATATATAATAAGTGGCTTTTTAAGTATTTACTTTTTACCTTTAATGTATTATAATATATTCAATAAATTGTTAGTATTCGAGTTGTATCATAGTTTAAATGTACAATGTAAAATAATATGAAGTATTATGAATAAATAAATTTAAATAAAATCTGATTATTTATTTTTAGTCACTGTATATTATAATTATTTACTTGGCACAAAATTACAAAATATCATGTCCTAAACAATTTAAATTATGTATGGAAAATAACATCTAATTATACAGGCTTAAGTCATCTAAATACTTAACACTGGAAGATAGGATTTTCTGTAGAACTGATATTATATAAGTTATTAAAATGTGTTATGATCCTAGGCGAATACATAATAAATGTTGATAATCTTAAGACCGCACAATTAAAATTATAGTTTGTATTTGGAGGATTGAATACAAACATACATAGTATAAGGTATTAAGGTCAGAAGTGTAGATAATAATATATAGTTCGATATTATTTAAATAAAAATAAAATCTAGGTTTCTGCTTATGTTAAAAAATAACAATTATTATAAGGTTAGTGCCCTCACACTTTTTATCCAGGCTTTGGACTGGCAACTTATACATATTATTATGTACCTAAGTGAATAGTTAACGGTTTATACGTTCCTTTTTGAATCCAATAACAGTCAGATTGTATACAGGTTAAGTTTATAATTTATTTTTAGCTGTGTTATGTTTTTTTACCAATTGGAGAATATTTTTACAATCTTTTTAGAATGATAACATATACATCCTTGCTGTTGTTTTGCCATCTTTTTTCTGCAACTGTTGTGTCATTAGCGCAAACCCAATTGGAAGTTCCTTGTCTCAGGTATGCAATGTAATGGTCAGAGCTCATGTTTTCTCCCATATGTAATATTGCAGCTTGAGTTTTGTATTGTGCTCCAGCAATTTCCAAAATAGAGGTGGGTACGCCACTAAGTTTTAGATCTGTTATCTTTTTGGGAACAAATTGACCATTTACAAATGTTGGAATACATAGTTTTAGTTGAATTACTATATCGCACCCTTGGTACAAGACCGCCACAACACAAAATTTCAATGTTTTGAGTTAAGGCTACAGTTCGATAGCTATTATTTTTCCCTACAAAATGGTATACTGCCACAAGTCGTAGCACAAACAACGCATCCGTAATATATTTGTGTCGGTATTGAATTTATTAATTATTGCAGTAAAATAAAAATAATACCGCCATATTTTGACTTGTTGCCTTGTTACGTAATTGTATGTTTATTTTATTGGGTAACATAAAAAATAAAAACTGCCACATTTCGGTTTGTGGCAGTAATACATTGACCGTATCTTGTTTTGTTAGCCACAATCTTAAAAATGGCAGTATTGATTAAAGTCTTATGACAATTAATTGATATTGTGGCGATTATAATATATATGGCGATAATGATAATAATCCGATATTATTATTGACGAAAAGAATTAAAAAACGTGGTTTTAGATAATAATCTATTTTTATCATAGTATTATTATAAATACCACAGAATACTTTTAAAATGTGATTAAACTTGGATTTGAAAACAATGGTATAAAAACTGTATTGATGAAATAATATGATAACCAATTTTATTGCTTTTAGTAGATCGCCGAATATTGTACATTTATATTTAAACGTATTTATTTTATTTTATTTATATTATTATACTATTATGAGTATTTAAGTTCTGTGTACTGTGGTAATATTGTGTATATTGTCAAATTACCTATAGAATATAGCTAAGTATTTATTATTCTTTTTAATATTGTTCGTGTTAATGTTTATAAATACACGAGTTATAAAATGGCAAAACGATTTACGCGTAGCTCGAAAATGATCAACATCGTACAAAATTCTAACAATACAATTTATGATGATACTAACATTATAAAAACCAATGATTCTACAGTGTTTATATATAGCAAAAATTTATGAAATTGTATTATTTTTCTCAATAGAACACAATATTAGTATTACAAATTTTGTTGATAACATTGTAAGAAATGACAATTTTACTGATTTACAAAATACAGAATCATTTTCATTATTAATTTCAAACCCTGATGAAAAAAGTTCAAACAATGAAATAGGTAGCATATTATTTTTCATTTTTAATTGTTTTATGAGCACTTGATGATATTTTAATATGAAATTGTATTATTTTTCTTAATAGAACACAATATTAGTATTACAAATTTTGTTGATAACATTGGAAAAAATGACAATTTTACTGATTTACAAAATACAGAATCATTTTCATTATTAACTTCAAACCCCGATGAACAAAATATTATAGATTTGAATGGTAAATATTTTTATTGAAATTACAGTATTAAATTTATTGAAAACATTAAATATTTTTTTTAAATTTTAATTTAATAACCATTTATTTTAATTCATAGAATACAGTAGCAGCCTCTCTGAATTTGATGACAGTGATAATGATAAAGATTGGGTAGTTGAAAGTAAACAAAAAAACTCAATATCACTTGATTCATCAGTAGGTGAAGATGATAATAATTATGTTGGAAGCATTGAAGATGTAACTAACCACCATCCAGAATTAGTGAATATTGACTTAACAACCACAAATGCAGCAATAGGTAAAACAAATTCACGCAAAAAAGTTAAATGTGTATCAAGTTGGACTAGAGAAACTAGAAAAATGAAAAGGAATTCAGGAGAGTCTTACCAAAATTCTAAAGGACATAATATAAATAAAAGAAAATTGCAACCTTCTTGTAATTCTAAATGCAAATATAAATGCTCTTCTAGTTTAAATGAAGAACAACGTGAACAAATACTACAGAACTATTGGAAAATGGGAGATTTGACTAGACAAAGAGCATTTATAGTTAAATCTACAACTACTATTGAACCAAAACATCAGTATAAAAAGGAAAATAGTAACCGTTCATCTAATAATGCATTTTTTTTTATCTCTGGATGGTACCAAATATAGGGTCTGCAAACTTTTTTTTATTGCTACTCTCAATATTGGTGATAGGACAATAAGAACTGCTTAAAAAAAAGGCAGCTATAATAAAGAATATGTTGAAGGTGAATTAAGAGGAAACCATGGGAAACAGAAAAAACTAAGTCCTGAAATAGTTACCCTAGTCACTAACCATATAAATGAATTTCCTAGTGTTGAGTCACACTATTTAAGAAAACAAACTACAAGGCAATATATTGATGGTGCTTTAACTATTGCAGAGATGTATAGATTATTTGTAAAAAATGTGAAGATGATGGAAAAGTAGCTTACAAATTTAGTACATACTCTTATATTTTCAATACAAATTTTAATATAGGTTTTTTTTTTACCAAAAAAAGATCAATGTGCATTTTGTGAAACATTTAATAATTTAAATGAAAATGATAAATTAAAAATATTAAATGAAAAACACCAACACCAACTTGAAACTGAACTTTCGAGGAATGAAAAACAAAATGATAAGAACTTGGCAAAAACAGGTAACGAAAAAAACCATAGTAGCCTGTTATGATTTGCAAAGCATTTTGACAACACCTTCTGCTCAAGTTTCTAACTTTTATTACTCTCGTAAGTTTGCCACTTATAATCTTACTATCTATAATATGGGTATTAGTGAAGCTCATTGCTATTTATGGAATGAAGACCAGTCCAAGCGAGGGGCTAATGAAATTGCAACATGTGTGTATCAGTTTTTAATTGAACAATGTGTAAATAAAGATGTAATATTCTATTCTGATAATTGTAGTGGTCAACAGAAAAATAAATTTATGGCAACTCTTTATTTATATGCAGCCACATATTTGAGTATTTCTTCAATAACTCATAAGTATCTAATTGTTGGACATACCCAGAACGAAGGAGATTCTATACATTCAGTTATAGAAAAACAAAAAACAAGATTACTAAAATCAGGTTCCATTTACTCCCCTCAACAATGGGTAACTGTTATTCAATCAGCAAAAAAAAACAGGAAAGCCTTTCAAAGTCCATGAATTAAATTATCAACACTTTTTAAATTTCAAAAAATTGACATCTAATATGGGAAATAATTTTAACAAGAATACATTAGGACAAAAAATTGTTTGGGAAGATCTAAAAGTATTGAAAGTTTCTAAAGAACATCCTGATAGACTATTTTATAAAACATCATATGAAGAACAGGGTTTTGGTGAAATAATAGTGATGAACAAAACAAGAAATGCTAAAAGAAAAAGTAGAGATTTAGAGTTAAGCAAACTCTACACTGAACCACCAGGAATTTCAAAAGATAAAAAAAAAGATTTAATTCATCTTTGTGAAAATAAACTAATTCCAGAAAACTATCATTATTTTTTTGAACAATTGAAAGTATCAAATTCCTGTGCTCCTGAAGTTGAAGATGAGAACACTGATTAATGTTAGAATGTGTTTAGTTTTACTAATTAAAAATTTTTTTTATTTAAAAAATTTATCTGTATTACCTATCATATTATAATTATATATAAATTAAATGAAGTTATACATTTAATTTTGTCTGTGAGTAATAAAATTACTCTTTTAATTTTTCCATTTAAATAAGTATAAGTTTTATAATTTGTGTAACAATAGATAATATTATTTATCTAAGAAGAGGATTTTTATTATTATTTTTTGTTTTTTAAGTGTTATTACTTTCATTATATATGTACATATGTTATTACTTAAACTAAGTAACAATAAAAGATAAAATTTATTTTAAAAAATGTATTATGTAAATTAGCATTATATAGTTGTGTCATCTGAAAAGATTAATTTTTATTATAATAAGCAAATAATAGACTGCCACATTTTGAATTGTGGCTTTAAATTGAATTCATAAGAAAAACAAGACTGCCTCATTTCACTTTGTGGCGCATTAAATATTTGGTTTAAAATGGAAAACTGACACAAAACTAAATGTGGCAGTTTTGTTATTTCGATTCTTATTGCTGAACTGCCATAACCTCATTTTCTTGTGTCTGGTTTAAGTTTAACTAAGTAGATAAGTATAAAATACAATAAGCTTCAGGTAACATGGATAATTGCAAAATATTAAAATTAAAGCTTTAAAAATAACCATTTGGGAGCAGATAACATTTTAAAATTGAATTTTCTCAAAACTATGTTTTTTGAGTTGTGGCGGTCTTGTACCAAGGGTGCGATATACTCATTTGCCTCTATTATCTGATGTTTATCTTCAGAACCTCCGATGTTTTTACAATTATTGCATTTGATTTGTTGAAAATAATGTTTGCAAAGTTTGTAATCTGTGCTGTGGAATCTCAAAATGTAGAATCAAACTTGTAGGTGCATTGTTGGCCGTTGTATGATTACAAGTATTGCAACGAATGGTATACAATTCTTGAAATAAATGTAGGTCTACTACGGTCCATAAGTGCTTCTAAAAATTCTATACAATCATGTTGCTGTTGCAGAGTATATAATATTGTCTCGTTGTCCAAATATTCTCTGATTGTTCGAGTATCACATGACCCACTGTTAATTGTATATTCGTGTAAGCTATGTTGAAGTGTTGGTCCGAGTTGATTATTGCGAATTTCATTTACAAGAGATTGACAGTTAAAAAGAATCTGTATGACAGAATTAGCATAACATGATACACCATCAGTGTTAGTAAAGCCACAAAATGTACTGCTTGATGTTATGTCAACTTTATTCTTAATACTTGATATTTTTATTGTTTTTAGATTTTTTGACACAGTTGCATTATCACTTATTATTTCTAATAATGAACCTGACCTTATGGTGCAATTTTCTGGAACTTTGAGAGTATTACTATTGACCTAAATAAATTGAATATCATTAATTATGATATTATAATCAACTATTTTGGTTGATTTAGTTTTAGTTTCTGGAACCAAAATAGTGTCACTATCAACCTGTATGAACTCAATATCGTCCAAGTTATTATTATTCAGGACCTTAGTTAAGTTAATCAATTTTTTAGATTTTTCCACAGGAAATCCATCGATTGCAGGAACGTTTGGTTTAATAAAATTGTTTTTGACTTCTTCTTGTACAGTTTGGTCATCAACAGTCTCAGAATATTTTTCTATTTCCTTGAAAGTATCTATGTCCATAACCAGAATAGGTCTGTGATCACTTATGAGGGACTCGTACACCAAAGCTGCAATGTCAACATTTGTAATGACATTGTCAATGGTTGTTCCGTGATCTGTAGTAATACCGTCAACCAATATTTTGTAATTGAAATGTTTTAATGTTTGAACTAATTGTTTTTGGCGGAAGCTACCTTTTCAATGAAATCACAAAGCTTCTGTACAGAAAAATTTGGCGATGAATATATCCCAATATAGGTAATATTTTCAATGATAACTTCAATTGCTTCTAAGTGTGTCTTTTTCTTTTGATCTTGAAGCAATGTTGCGCTGCAGGTTATTTCTTTATGATTAATGGATTCTCCAACAAAACAAATTGAACCACTTTTACCATTTGCATGTATACTGTCTATTCTACAGCATTCAGTATGGTTCTTAATGGTATATGTGTCAGATGATTTTGAACCAGTTTCTTGGAAAAACATTATTTTAGATTGTAAAAGGACGATATCCGCATTAATGTGAGCTTCATATTTTTTTAAAGACCTTATATTGTGTGACATGCAGGAGAGTGGCATGTTGTGTGTCATAATTCTAGAAAAACGCGGAAAAAGAGCACAACTTGGTGTCCTGAGTCTGCACATCTCATGTTCAACTTTTGCAGAAGGTTTTGGTGGCTTTGCAGGAAAGTAATCTATACGCAAACCTTGAGCAGAAGTTGCTCGACTACATCCTACATATAACATATTGCACTTCAAGAATTTTTGGGGTATATGAAATGCTACAGATTGATATGTGGCACCTTGACTTTTGTGTACCGTCAATGCCAAAGCTTCCACTAAGGGCAATTGCATTCTAGTTACTTTATGGTGCTCTGCATTACCGAGTTGAAATTCTAATTTTATAATTTCAATTGGTGTCCACTTGCACATATCATCTGTTTGTTCGCCTTCGGGTTTTAGTTTGTTTTTTATCTTCTGTCTGGTTAGTGACCCCACATCTGGCTCATCAAACTTGATCCAAACTCTTTTTGCAACTTCTTTACCTCCTACAGTCTGTTCTTTGTTTATTTGCATGAGTTCTCCGATTGCACCGTTCACTATGCCGTCTTCAGTTGAAATGTTTGCTATCACCATGTATTTAGCTGTTTCTTTTAAAACTAACCTTAAAGCTAAACCCATAGTCTTTTGTCGTGGCAGTTTCTTGGCAGATTCAATATCCGATCGTTTTGCAGACGTATCAATGGCTTCGGATATGAAACTAACTTGATTCATAGAGTTAAGCACTCTCCTGTTCATTTCGTCGACTTCGTTATTAGTAGCCCAAAGATGCATTACTTGTGGTTGAAAAGTAATGTCTAGGTGGGTTATAAGATTTTGAAAATATTTTACATCAGCTTCCTCCAACTGTCCTCTGGCCAACTTTGTTAACATCATTGCAAATTGTTTGTCATCTTTTTGGCGCATTATTTCAGTCAACTCATAAAACTTGAATGTTTCCCAAATAGATTTAATCGATAACAATTCTACAGCACTTGGAAATTTAGACAATATTTCTTCAAAACTATCGTACAATGGTGTTGCTAATACCGGTGCTAATTGAAAGAAATCGCCAAACACTATTACATTTATGTCCCCAAATGGTTTATTTATTCTTAATATAGACCTCAATCGTTGATCAATGTATCCCAGTGTTTTTATGCCAACCATGGAAATTTCATCAATTATCAAAAGTTTTACATTGGCAAACTGACAACGTAGTGTATTTGAAATATCTGAACTTAACTTTGGTAACAATCCGGCAAATTGATTCAATGGTAGTTTGAACGCGGAATGAAGTGTTAATCCTTTTATTCCAGATGCAGCTTTACCTGTTGGTGCTGTCAGCAATACGGGAGAAAGTGACAGATCATCTATATCTGGTCTAAGATTTGCTATCCGAATTACAGATTGTGCTAATGCACGTATAAGCATTGACTTTCCAGCTCCCGCTGGTCCAGTGACAAATACCTTCATCGCAGGATGACCTTTTCCCCACAATTGACTTCTTATGACATTAGTTGTATGATATAAGAGTTGGCGTTGACCGTCGTTTAGACATCCGATTAAGTCTTTAAACTGTTCATTGTCTATGAGGTGCACTATTATCTTACCACCATCTTTAGGTGAATCTACATCTGATGTATTTGTATTTTCAACATAATCTCCAACATCGTTTATTAGTAAATCGTCTGGTACCCAATCTTCATCGTCTACAAGCTGATTGTTATTACGGCCTCGTTCTCCTTCTATTTGGATTTCATTATCGTCTAATTGGGTTTCTTCTACTTTATTAAACTGTTGGTACAACTTTTTTATTTGATCAATGTTTGTTTCATACACTTGTTTACAGTTAATATCTAACAAATCGGTTTTTTCATTGAGCCATGGTAAAAATAACATAATATTTTCTCTGTAATAGTCTTGTTCATTTTTATTCACATTAAACCTTACATATCGTATGATTTTTCTGATTTTTCGTTTATGTATATACTTGTTTGGTTTTCCGATTAGAGTGGAGTCAATCGGATAAGTGGTATCAGGTTCATTATCAGTGTCAGAATCAGAACTGTTGTTAGCCGGTTTTTTTACCGCGGACTTCATAATTGGAGCCAAATTCTGCTAAAGGTACATCTTCAAGACTGTGTGGTCTACATGAATAGAATTCATTGAGACCTAGGAAAAAAAAATGTCATCAGATTTTGGATCCATTTCTCCTCTAACTGCCATTTTTTTCAACATTCGAGTTCTTTTATCAGGATGGCTAGTATTTATAAATATATACCCAGTTGAAATATTGCATTGCTTCATACCTAAGCAAGTGTACACTGCTTCCTGTGCAGAGATTTCTTGACTCCCTGAAAAAGTTGACGCTATTTTTTTCAGTTGTTCTTTAACCGATAAATCAGTAGAAGACTTAAGATTTTCGACAATGTCTCTCATTAGTTTTGATATTCCACGTTGGCTTTTTCCAATATACTCGATTACACATCTTACACAAGAATAAACGTCCAATATGAACTGTATATCCATGTTAGATTGCCATAACGGAAATAATTTTTCATTGAATCCAGAAACCATATGTTGTTTTATTGTACGTTTTAGAAAAACTGTTGGCCGTCTGATAACAGTTCGAATAATGGATTTATATTCATTAACATCTTTAATTGACAATTTTTGTAAAATGTCTTCTTATGTTGGATCTGAAGATGAATCACTATCCTTGAAGTCCCTGAGGAATTGCAGAAGTTTTTCATATTGTAGTATACGAATTTTTCTTGTGATCGGATTACTTATGTCTTCTGTTAGTGGAGTCAATATACAGGTTTCATTCATTGGCGGATATGGTATGTTGAAGCGTCACTTTTTCATTTGTTTGTCTTTGTCAGTTCTGTAACAAGTGTGTGTATGGTTATGAGTATTTTTATGCAAATACTCATGGGCCGGACTGCCATCGTCTACCATACACGTAATGTATTTGTTGATAAGTGTTACACATGCACCAAAAGTTTCTGGTTTGGCTGGATCGAAAACAGGTGCACTGTCTAACCACAATAGCATGTGTACATGTGGACTGCTTCTATGTTGATATTCGACACGATAAAAGAAATGTTTCACACTGTGTTCTTTGAAAATAACATTTTTGGACTTGATCAATTTAAAAAGTGCTCTAAACCTATGATTAAAATAAGTAGCACAAACAACTGGGTCTTTTCGAATTAAATCTGATTTTTGTGCATAAGTTAGGACAGTATCATCAGACAACGATTTGGAGTAACGCAGTTTATACAAAATCTTTAACAGATCAGTCCAAGTTGATTCACTAGGGCTAAATGTTAAGAATAATGTCGGTTGACCTTCTTGACGCACCATGGCAAAAACATTTTTTCTCATCGCTGCAAGATATGAAGGTGAATTTTGTACGTTGTGTAACATTCGGTATCCTTGATCGTTATCTATCATTTTGTTTAGAACAGCTGGATTTGCTACGTCATTCGCAGTTGTGTTTCCTTTTTTGTTTTTTCGTAAAACAATTTGCACATTGCTTGCAATGAGTTTTTGAACTAATACTTTGCATTTAAAAAACAAGTTAGATGAGTCCGATGCAAACCTTCGATCTACGTTCAGCAGTTCAGACCTTACTACTTTTGAGTAATTTTTTAAAGGTGATTTATTTGTACGTGGATGCCCACCAAATAAATCAGGAAAAGCTTTTTCCTCTGCATGGTCATCAATAAGAATAGATAACGGTTTAATGCCTTCGCCTGGTGCAAAAGAAACAAAATCACAGTTTTCAATCATCGTGTCCATTGATCCCGGATTGATTGGTTTAATATTTGTGTCTTCATCGTCTGTTTCTTCACTTTCGTGATCCGAGCTGTTTTCTTAACTTTTTGTTGTTTCTGACACATGCGCCAGCCAATCTTTGTCTATTTAATTATAAGTCAAATACTGTCAAATGTATTTAACCCTTAATATTAATACCATAGACCTAAGTTTTCATAAAAATTGAATTAATTTTTCTATAAGTCGTGATATATATATATATATATATATATAGTGATCCACACGGCACCTAATGTAGGTACAGCAGAGCGGTACCCACTTGCCCGCTTTTTTTTTTTTGAAATATCGATAAAATACATTTGACCTCCAAAAAAATCTTGAAAATGTAATAGAAGGTTTCTTATGTCGTTATTATCGCAGTTAAAAAAAAAAAAAATGTTATTTGTAAACGCTTTAAGTTTAAATTTTTAAGGAATTGTAAAAATCGGTAAAATTTGAAAGTAATATTGTAGTTTAAAATCCATAGTTTTATTATTTTATACCTAAAGTTAAAAAATACAAAACAAGGTTATCCTTAAGTTTTTCTTCAAATAACTAAAAAAAAAACTCAAGTGTCAGATTCGGAAATTTTTTTATAAACTTCTGAAATTAAAATGTTTACAAAATTGCGTAAAATAACAATTTATCAAAAAACGATTATTACAAGTTTTGCTTACAATAATTATGAAAAAAAAATCAAGTGTAAGTCAAAACATTTTTATGAGTGTTTAATATTTATTTTCATGATATCAAAGACGCATGTGAATATAACGTTTCTAGGTATATTTTTGTTATTTTTTTTCTACGTAATTTAATTTTCGAAATATTTCGCTTATTTTTAAGCTATTTATAGACATTTTAAATATTCCATTTTTTTTTTAAGTTTTATTTTTATATTGTTTGAAACTGGAAATTTTATTAAGTCGTCATAACTCCATATTATTAAGGGAAACTTATTAACACTTTACTAACAAATAATATATATTAGGCTCACACATCGTCTCTGGGGGTCTATTTTGTACGCCATACGATTGTAGTTCGTATACGAATATTAGACATTTTTCGTATGAAATTCGATTTCAGTATTTTATAATTACTTTCGTATACGAAAAGTTATCGTACGTACGATTGACCTCCGTTCATACGTAAGTTTTACGTATGGTTCGTGAAAATGGTATTTTGTACTTTGTCCGTACGAAATTAATGTTCGTTTAGTGGCATTTTGTAACTATTTCCATACGACGAAGTCGTTCGTTTATACGACTGATTTTAGTATGATTTCAACGTATGGTAGTAGGGTATGTGAAAGCCGATTTTCGTATACCACAACAAAATAAATATTATCTCAATTCAACATTTAATATCATAGCTGCGTCGCTGTTAGTTATTAACAACGGAATTATTGTCAATTCAGAATTATTTCGATATAATATTATACAATTACACTTGTTTGATTGACGAAATGGATGACATCGACTTGCTTGAAAATCTAGCCGCAATAGAAGCATTAGAAATTATCGAAGAAGATGCTACTGAATACCCTAGACAAGTAAATTGTAATAAAAATCCTTTTGAAGGTAAGTTCTTACAATATATATATAATATATATAGTTTGAAAATAGTCGTGGGTATTGAAAATTTAAGTAAATTTAATGTTTTAAAAATTATATAGAATTTTCTGAAAAAAAAAATTATCATGACATATCGACTATCGAAAGATTTAATGAAACAGGTAATTAATATGGTATCTCCTTACATTGAACCTCCAGCAACATCAAGAGGCATAACAATTGAACGAAAAGTTTGTTAATTCTTGTTTTTATAGAATATAGGTACATAAACTGAATTTATCACAATAACAAATATTATAATATAGGTATTGACTGCTATTCGATTTTTTGCGTCAGGAAGCTATCAGAACGATATAGGCGTAAGTAGGTACTCTGCATTAAGTCAGGCTTCAGTCAGCAACTGCATCAGAGAAGTTACATCAGCGCTGAATAATCAGCAAATTTTTGACAAGTATGTCTACTTTCCAAGAAATTTGGATGAATTTAATGCAGTGCGAAAAGGGTAAGGTATGTTTTATAACTTTATATTATTTTAATATTAAAATAATATAATATAATAAAATAAAAGTCTATAACTGAAATATTTGTAATCGCGTTATTAGATAATTACACATAGAATATATATAATTAATAAACATATAAATTGTTATTATAATATAATATCATAATAAATGTTATATTAGATTCAACGAAAAATTTGGTTTTCAAGGCGTAGTTGGAGTTGTTGATTGCACTCATATTGCTATTTTCCCTCCACCGATAAATGGCGAGTTATATCCCGAGCATATTTATGTTAATAGGAAAGGTTACCATTCAATTAACACTCAACTTGTAAGTTTGTATAACCAAATTATTATGTAATCAAACATTTTTTTTAAAAACATTAAGGTAATATGTAAATTAAATTAATAATAATTAATAATATTTTGAATTTATTATTAAAACATTTTAGATATGTGACGTTAATCTACGAATTTTAAATGTCTGTGCCAAATATCCAGGATCCAGTCACGATTCTCACATATGGAATCAAAGCAATGTTAAAAAATTAATGGAAACTTTACATAGGAATGGTCATTCTTCGTATATGCTATTAGGCAAGTAGGCTATATATTAGTAAGAGTATAGCTATATTTACCAAAAGCTTAAACACACAATTTTTCGGTAAGGCGGTATGTAACAATAATAAATTAAATAAATTTATAGGTAGATACTATTTTTATAATAATAATAATTATTGATTAAGAAAACTATATTGCAGCTTCAACAACTAGGCCATTAGCACAATATTTACATGACATATTATACATTTTTTGAAATTATTATATTTGTTTACAATAAACAATACAAAAAAATACTGATTTTACATAAATAATATACTGTTAACAATAAATTAAATGCAATTCTTCGTCAAAAATTGAATCAACCTACCATAATACTAATGTCTAATAGTAAAATAATGTACTAATTACAATATTAATATAATATTAAATTCCCTATAATAGGCTTACTGATAAGATAAAAATACTTATTAATATCGGTTGATGTATACGGTATACATAATATTAATATGTTATTGAATTCAAATTTAACACATCTATTATAGTAACCCAGCCGACACCTACGCTGTAATCACTTATCTAGCTTTTTAACATTACTAACATTGTAAATACAAAACTTAACTAGTTTATCATTTTTAGGGGACTCAGGTTACGCATTAAGACCGTGGATGATGACTCCATTTTTGAGACCCGAACCCAATACACCCGAAGCAACTTACAACGATTCTTTTTGCAAAGTTAGATCGATTATTGAACGTTGTAACGGTGTATTGAAAATGAGATTTAGGTAAATACAATTTCATTATAGGTATAAGGTATATGTAAATATGTAATACAATATTTCTTAATATTTAGATGTTTACTGAAACATCGTGTTCTACATTATCATCCACATAAAGCCTCTTCGATAATTAACAGTTGTGTTTTATTGCACAACTTGTGTGTTAACGAAAATATACCAATTATTGATGAATTTGAAGAGGATTGTGATTTTGGATTTATTGAACAAAATAATGCAGATATTGATGTAAATATTAGGCAAAATCCTGAACTTACAGCAGGACGTCGTGTAAGACAACAAATAGTTGAACGGTTTTATACATAAAATTAAGTACCTAAACCCAACTTAACTAATCCAACTATTATATTATTATTTATTATATACACCTAATATTTATATAATATATTATATTTAATATAATTTAATTATTATATCATTAATTTATTATACATTATCATTTAATTGTTATTTTAGTATTTAAATTTTATATTTTATTATTTATATTATTATTTTGCAAAATGATTTTCTGCTAAATCTGAAATACTTTTTGCTAATTTTTCTTTAGCAATCACACTTCTTTCCTTCAGTTTTAATTTTTGTTGAAGAAGTTGAATCTTTTTTTCATAATAATTTTCTAGAATTGTATTCCTTTCTCTACTTAATACGCCAAGGTCAGTCGTAGCTTTTACTGATTGTTCTAACTGCTGTCTTTTGTTGTACTGTCTGTTTTTTGGTTTATTTCGTAATTCTGTAGTCTTATTAGTACTTAATAAAATCGTTGTACCTGAAATTAAAGTCAAGTATAAGTATAGTATTCAGCCACCCTTCTCCCACCACAGTTCCACACCATCACACATCATTGTTTATTTAAAATATTATTCACTTATTACATTCACATATAACTATATAAATATTACTACATTTTACATAAAACCCCTACCTTTTATCAGTTTTATCAGCCGATGTATCATTAGCATAAATTACTGTTGTTTGTGATTCTTGTTTATGATGTGTAGGCTGTGTAGACTGTGTAGTACTGTTCACGCTTCTTTCAACACCAATAGTAGAATCATCAAATAAATCACTAAAAGTCAATAAATTAACACATACATTAATTTAATGTATACCAAATATTTTGTCATTTTGAACAATATATTTTGGCAAATATTTGTAACTATTAATTTTTTATTAATTTAATTCATGTAAATTTTTACGTTTGCGATAAATTTTGATCAGTAATATAGTCGACCGATAACGGTGCTGCTGACGTTGGTGATAATGGTGAAAATCTGAAATGTACAATATATTATTATATTATAATGTAGTATATACAATGAAATTATTAGTAATTAATAATTACTTAATCAAAAACTTAAATCTGTATTTTATATATTTACATCGTTGAAGTTGACGATTTTTGAAAATCAAATGTAACGGAAGATTCCATTGTCCGCGGGTCTCCTGTTATTGGTACTTCACCTATAATGCCTACTAGGGATTCATCTAACTTGTTTAGTGGCGTAGCTATTGATCCACCACCACCGGTAGTTCGAAAATTTGTATTTAATTTTGCCTTTTTGGATTTTGCATTCGCTTTCATATCGTGCCATGTCTAAATTAAAATTAAATATCTTGTTACCTACTAACTTTTTTTTTATATTGTCGAATAAATTATAAATAAACTAATTCAAAATATTTAAGAATTGAAATACTTACTCGACGCCAAGCTTTCCATTCTTTTATTGGTCCCGGTATACAATTCAAAATAGTTGTTAGTTCCTGCCATAGATTTGTTGCTTTCTCATTGGTAAATGAGGCGCTAAATTTACCTTTGGCGAGATGAGGATGTGACTCCATAAAATCTATAATGGTTTGTTTTTGGTCGCCGGTTACAGAACCAGATTTAATTTTTTTTTCTGATGACATTTTTTTTTTTTAAGACAAATAAAACAAGCTGATGAATAAACACAGAAAGACCACTAGGCACTCGAATAAAACGACAATACGGGAAATAACCATTACAATATAATATAAATTATCAATACGCTTCAAACTTGTTATATTTTAATCATAAATAGAATCTCTGTGTTATCATAAGTTATAAAGCTATTATATAGTAATTAACCGCAATAATATAATTATGCAATTTTTAAATCCAATATGAAGTTCTAATTTCAGAATTAAATTATAATGAGTACTATATGTATATACTATATATATTTTAATTTTTGTTTTCAGATAAAAATTTAAATAAGTATGTTATTTAATAATTTGTTGTAGGTAGGTACCTATTTATTTTATTATTATGCAATAGATACATTATATTATCTTAAATTTAAATGTAAATAATACAATATTTTTTATAGAATATAATATATTAGTTTAGTGTTCTTATAGTAAGTTAAGACTACCACCATAATTAGTTTATAATATGTACGAAAAATCCGTACATACGACTATACGATGTATAGGATATACGTATTTAAAAATGTTCATATTCGTTTGAAATTATAATACGGACAAACGTCATCACATAATAACGTCATACGTACGAATATAAATGCAATACGAAAAACATCCGTATATCCAATGATTCGTATATCTAAGTTTCGTATGGTTGTACAAAATACCAAATCATATTCGTATACGAATAAAATGTATACGAACGATCGTATGTACGAATAATATTCGTATGGCGTACAAAATAGACCCCCTGTTCAAAACCTAAAACGTATAATGAACGCATAACTATATGAAAGTATAAGTGTATAACATAAAAGTAAATCAATAAATACAATTCAGGAACAAATCAAAATTGCAAATTGATAGTTGCGTAATAAATAATAACATATAAATTAAAATAATTATTAATTACAAGCGTTAAATACCTGGGTGCTATTAACATTAGGTATATAAACTTTAGGTATTATACTCATCAGAATCACGATGTAATTTGATAGGTATAGACAAAACTGGATGATGAGACACGAGTACCTGCCACATAAACAGCATAAAACAGCCTGAATCGAAATCAAAAATAAAATATGTACTTGACGAAATACTGCCGATCACTATATATGTAGGAAGATAATATAATATAAAACCCATTAATTCGGTATTCGGTATCATTTCTTTGCGCGTCTCCGCAATTCCTTAAGATAACTATTGCGATTTCAAAAGTACGAAAAACTTGTTATTTAATGATGACCAGTATTATATGGCGATAGACGGTAATAAATTATACGATAATCTCGATGATAATGTTGTATTAGGTACAAATTTGACAAGTGAGATCTAGTCATATAGATTAATTGAGGGACAAACCACACATTTATTTAAGTATACACGTAATATAACGAAAATTATTAATATTGGAAGTGGTGGTTTGGTCAGCGGCATTACTAATTTGTTATAAGCTCAATCTCATTTTCGTCACGAAGCTCGACAGAACAAAATAAAAAGTAAGTAAAATATTCACTTTTTTTTTTTTTTTTTTTACACCTGGCTACGTATTACTATTAGAATTTCTTTAAATTCTACATGTATTATACGAATATTAAAATTTTATTATTATTAATTAACTATGGCCATTATTGGCGGTAAGGGTAGGAAGTATAAGGTTGAAACAATAGGGTTAAAGTAAAAGCTGGGCACTAACTAGTTAGTTTTAATTCATATTAACTTTATAACTTAACTAGTTTAATTTAATGTGTAAAATAGTCTAATCTAGCTCGTTAGAAAATAAAGTAACTACCTAGTTATTATTATAATTGTATTATATTATGTATTATTATTTAATATTAATATTTTAAGCTGTTCACCTTTCATGTTCTAATAACCAATAAATGATATACCAATTAATTTTCAAGAAATTGAAATTATTATTTACTTAATTCAGTGGCGTCATTTGTGGGGGGGCAAGGTGGGCATTTGCCCCCCCCCCTTGTCATCAGCGGGCCGCTGGCGGCCTACTAACTGGTCGGTCGACCCGGCCGGCCAGGGCCGGGTATATGGTGCTAGTTTTGGCCCGCAAGCCCGCAAACATGATTCATAACAATCACGGCATTGCTAAATAAAATATAAACATGATTCGTGGCTTGTACTAATTACGTAAATAATTATAAGGTATCTGACATCTGTATTCTGTATGTGCAGTGGTGGACTGTTCGAGCGGGATACCGGGTTTCCCGCCTTCCCTGTGGGCCGCTGCTCGTATAAAATATATATTTATTAATATTATTGTGAAATATTTAGGTAATTAAAATGTTATCGAATAACTAATATGTAATAAGTATATAATATTATTCAGCATAAAAACCCAGATTTCTGATTAATTTAAAATGCGTGACCAGCTTGTGTTCGTCCGGTCCGGGCTTGTTGACAACTCATTGTTATAAGTTTAAAAATAGAATTGAAAATAATTATTTTATGTTATCAAAGTGGGTATTTAACAGAGTAATAAGAACCTTCCTTGTTTATTGTTTATTGGTTCACTGTTCGACTAGCCATTCAAGCTTGACGTTCCTTATAATTTTATAATTTATACATTTCCGCATTAATTTTTACAACCTAATAAGGTTTTGACTGAAAATGAATAAATCTCTTGGTGGTGCAGCCAAGGCTAGGGAGAGGAAGAAAATAAAACTGGAACAAGTTGCTCATAATTGTTCACAAAACATTTCTAACATGTTTAATGCCATAACAAAAAAATCTTCAAAACTTGAACCAGTTGAACCTCAGGTAATATTAATAAATTTATTATTAATAGGACAATTGGACATTAATTGTCCAATCTCATTGATATTATTGTAACTCATAGAGAATAATTAATTTTTAATGTAAACAATACATAAAACAATCTGGAATGTTTTTTATAGGCTAGTAGGCTTACATTACCTAATAGCCAATTGCAGCCAGATGAAGATCATCAAGAATATTTAGTTGATGATCCTAAGCCTGTATGTAAATGTTAAAAAAAAATTTGTTTATTATGTTATATTATATAAGATAAATCACTGATCATAAAGTATATTTAAGGATGAGGCTGAAGAGGAGTTAATATCAGCTCAGGTTAAATTGCATTCAAATATTTCAAATAGTATTCATATTCCTATACTTCATGAAAAGGAAAAACAAGAAAATGTCGTTGATAATATTGTGAGTAAATTTTTAACATGCACAAGAACTATTTTATGTAATCATTAGATGTGATATAATTTTTTTATTATTCTTATTATAAATCATGTTTTATTTTACAATATAATTTTTGGTCATAACCATTATAGGTATATTATAGTATATACTTATTTATTAAATTATAATGTATATTAAATTTATAAATTAAAATTTATAGTTTACTTCAATTTATTGTTAAGGCTAAATACTATTCTTACAATGAATCATAATTTATGGTTTTATTTTTATTTTTGTATACAAAGGTTCAATTACCTTCAAGTATTCTACAAAGACCTGAAAATCCCAAAGACATATCATTAACTAAAAGTGATAAACTAGTACAGCCTGAAATGATATTTCCTGCCATCAATGGTCGAAGGTTTTCTTGTAAATTCTATGAAAAGTACAATTGGATAGAGTATTCAGTGTCAAATGATGCGTTATTTTGTTTCCCATGTCGTCACTTTGCTGCTAACCTTTCAGCATCTGGACAAACTACAGCTCAAAAATGTTTTGTCAACTATGGTTCTAAATGCAAAAACTGGAAAGAAATAACGAAATGTTTAGCTAAGCATAGCAGGTATGAAAGGCATATTATTTCTACACAGCGTTGGTGTGATTATCAATTAGTTCAAACAAATAGTAATCATTCGGTAGCAAACCAATTAATTAATTTTAGACAACAAAACATTAATGAAAATAGAAATCATGTACACTTTTTACTGAAGGCAGCACTTTATTTATCTAAACAAGGTTTAGCCTTTCGTGGCCACATTGAGTCTGTGTCATCAAAAAATAAAGGCAATTTTATTGAAATATTAGAAATGTTTGCAACTGATGAGATGAAGTTACGGCTACAGTCCCGGTATGGTCACTATACTAGTCCATCATATCAAAATGATTTTATTCAAATTATTGCTACATTAACAAGACAACATATACTAGGTTCAATTAATACATTTGGTTTTTACACTATTATGGTTGATGAAACAAAGGATTTATCCAAAAAAGAACAAATGAGTTTTTTGTTAAGATTTGTGGATAATGACTTTAACATTTGTGAAAAATCAATTGGGTGCTATCACATGAAAAATTCAAATGCTGAGAGTTAGCAAATGAAATATTTAAAATATTATCAACAATAAACTAGACAAAATGAATTGTATTGGCCAATGTTATGATGGTGCTTCCGTGATGAGTGGGGAATTTTCAGGGGTTCAAGAAAGAATACGTTCAGAAGTTCCTCATGCCATATATATTCACTGTTATGCACATCGATTGAACTTATGTTTAGTTCAAACACTTCAAAATACCTTATATTAGTAATTTTTTTAACACTATACAAGATTTATATAAATTTATAATGAACAGCCAGATAAGGTATGAACTTTTTGTTAAGGCTCAAAAAGATAAAAATCTTGATGTTATCCATTTAGAAAGATTGATAGACACAAGATGGGCGTATTGGTACACATCAATTAAAAAAATTAATATGCGTTTTTCTGAATTGTTAGAAGTTCTTTCAGTTCTAAGTAATGAAGGTGATCAAACTGCAAGAGCTATTGGAATTTCAAATGAAATGTCTACTTTACCCTTCATATTAACTTCACTCTCCATGGAAGCTCTTTTACAAACAGTTCATTGTGCCTCTTTAGGACTCCAAAATTCCAATGTGATACAATCCGTGGCAGTTAATTTAATAAATAGTACAAAAGAGTCTATTGAACAAATGCACAATGATACTTTTTGGGAAAATATTAATAATTCAGCAAAATTAATTGCTGAAAAAAATGGAATAGCTATAGAAAATAGTAGAAGAAATCGAAGACCACTGACTTTGAATAAAAATCTTAATGACTTTTTTGTGCAATCAACAATAGGACATAATTCTAAACGGTGCATTGATACTGATGAAAATTTACAATCAAACAATCCAAAATATTTGTTTTATACTGCAATTGACAGGTAATTTGTACTTTATAAAGCATTATTTAATAAGCATTAACTTTTAACACATTCAACCGTATCAACATTTTTGTAATTTTAACTGTTTTAAGTTACTTTAAACTAAAATTACACAGTAATGTATGGCAGTTAGTGATAATTTTACACTTATTTTTGTTTTTAGATTTGTAAATGAGTTGAATCAACGCTTTAGTGACTGTAATAATGCTATTGTTTTAACTTGTTCCGTTTTTCTTTCCTCTAGTCCTAATTACTTTAATCACAATTGTTCTTTTTTAAATACTTTCCTTAAACACTATCAACATTTTAACATTAATAGTCTCTTACTTGAATCTGAATTTAAATCTGCTAAAGCCCTTATCCAAAATTCTAACACAAACCAAAGTAACAACGATATTTTTTCTATTTCCAAAATTTTAAACAAAATTCCTAATGCTTTTCCAGAAACTTTAAAAATCATAACTATCCTCTTAACTTTACCCGTTTCAACTGCTTCAAATGAACGTTTCTTTTCTTCGTTTAAGCTTGTTAAAACGCATTTAAGATTAACAATGGGCGATGAACGACTGAGTGATTTATTAGTGATAGCTGTGGAGAAGGAAACAGCTTCACTGATAAATTTAAATCAAGCTGTTGATATGTTTGGAGCTATGAAAACAAGAAGATATCCTGTCACTGCCTAGCATTTAAATTTTAAGCAACTTTTAAAAAGCTATAATTAATGATAAATATATAATAATGTATTGTATCTATATGTTTTGTTTTATTTTTTGTTAATACCATTAAACTCATATTTGGTGCAAATAGGACATAAATTGGGGTAAAATTCCCCTTAAAATATGTCATCATATAGTAGCTGATAGCATTGAGTATATATTGTTTACTCAATGCTTAATACTAAATACTAATAGGTAATATTGGGTATCCCTCAACATATTATATTTTATATACCTATGTATTAATTAGTCATTGTTATCTTTCAAAAATGTGTGTTATTTATGCCTAGAGGAACCACAGTTATCTCAGATAACCAACTTGTATGTATATAACTATGTAAGAAGGCTGTTTATATTGAGATAAAAATGTAATTGTTAGCTAGCGGTTTTTTTTTTTAATTATGGGCCGGTCAAAACTTTTGCCCCCCCCCCCCCTTTCAAAACCTGAAATGACGCCACTGACTTAATTAGAACATTTTGACCAAATTACTAGGTATTTATTTCAATTTTTCAGTTTAAATCCATAATTGAAGTTAGATAACTTATTATTTACAATTTAACAAAACAAAAAGTTTTTTAATTTATAAAAAACTAACTTCTAACTTCTACTCTAACTTTAGTTACTATTTTCACCAAACTAACTTCTAACTAAGTTAGAAATTTTGACAGTTTCAGAAACTAACTTATATTCTAACTTAATTAATTTTTTTATTAAAGTAACTTAAATTCAACTAGTTGAAAAAAATTACTAACTTGCCCAGCTTTGGTTTAAGTTAAACACGTGTGGGTATTTGTGCCATGGCTTTGTCGCTATAATTCCTGAATAATCACCCATCCGGGAACTAGCGACGACGGGTGGTGCTTAACCGCGGTATCTGTTCGGTGACGGCGGCCAACCACTATGCCCACCGTGGCACAAAACGTTTTATAAATGCTAAATGGGTAACACACATACATTTAATATTAACAGAAAAAAATTCTTAATGTAACCCTTAAGAATACAATTTGTAAATAATATTTAAATAGGTAGCCAATCAACATAGGAAAACATAAGTGCTTTTTAAAAGTCAACAACTCTTTTTGCTTGAAACCTATAACCATATTTAAATATAATAAGTGAAAAATATCTGGTGACATTGCCATCAAAGAAAAAGCCCAGTACCAACTGATGAACTAAATAATACTTTTTTTATTATACTAGTGTACCTACATATTTTATTGACTAATCCAAATTAAACTATTTAAAACTAATTGTTTCTCCGGAATTTTATTTGCCTACAGCATCGGCTTTTTATTCCGAATAAGAATTTTTATAAATAACCACCATTATAATATTCAAATTTACATTATTAATTCTGTAATTTTACAATAAACACTGTTATTTAAATTTGTCTAGATGGCATATACAATTGTCCATAATAACTATTATGGGATGGAGCCCCCCCAAAACTACGCCAGAGAGTAAGCAAGCCCAAAATTTAATTATTTTTTATAAATTGTGTTTTAATTTCAATTTGTTTTTTTTTTAGAAACTGTTGTTGCAAATGCCACAAGTGTAGCAAATGCTGCAAGTGTAGCAAATGCCATTAAAAAAAAAAAAATTACAAACCAAGTATGTATAAGTGTACTAATATAGTGTTAAAATTAATGAATTTCTCATATTAAATTGATTTAAATTATTTTAAAGAATGCCATGTTTGCAAAAAAAAAAACACAGAGGGCCCTGTAAGGCCACAACACAACCAAAAAAAAAAAATAAAGAAAAGTAAGTATATTTGGACAAATGTATTTTAATGATTAAATGATTATTATACTTAAAGAATAATGGCAATGTATATTATTTTTTAACTAGAATGCCAAGTTTGCTGTAAGTGGCATTTTGGTGTTTGCTGGTGGCAGGATGCAAAACACGTGACTGGTGATTTGAGGGACGTTCTTAACGAACAAAGACATAAAGTTTTCAGTACTTACCTATGTATATTATTTACAATTACACATATAACAAGGTGGTTTTATATTTTCTATAACCATCTAGTAATCAAACCTAAAAAAAAAAAATTAAATATATAACATTCAAATAACAGTATTTTTAAATTTTCAAATATGAGTATTAGCGGTTGTCATTTTATGAGCTTATATCCTATTGTTTAAACAACAAGCAATTAGGTACCATATTTAAAAAATAATAATAACAAATGTATCAGTATAAAGGTTAACACATTTATTTTCTTACCGAAATTGGAACTAAATCATTTGAACTCATATTATTTAATTTCTGCTTTTTAGAGTTAGAACAATTAAAATTAAAAACAATTTCTATTTGAATCAGCAATCCCTAATGCATTTAGACTTTAGTCATAACGATTTAACAGGATACCTAAGTTATTATTTATTTACATGAAATATTAATAAATGATAGGTATAATATTTTACAAAAGAACAAAATAACTAATTAGTAAGTTTAGGTTTTAACAGTGTCGGTTTTGCCCACCCAGCTACCCGGCGATTACTGGGGGCCACTGAACGTTTAATATATTAGGGGCCCATATCTAAATGAAAAAGAATATTAAGTTAACTCGCGACTCGGATTAGGTTAGGTTACTCGGATTCCCATCGAATCAGTTTGTAAACATTGAACCATTGATTATAAATACTAGTATTTAATATTATATTATTTATTTACTGGGTACCTATTTATTAAAATGTATTAAAAGTATTATTTTAAATTTGTATATTTTATTTAATTATTTAATGATAAAGAATTGTAAATTCATATTAAATGTACACGGAAAATGCAATTATTACCTTTATTTTATATGATTATAAATATTATAAATGTAAGAAACCTTTTTTTGTTTTTTATAAGAGAGCCCTTGTAAATTACTACCGGGGTTGTGGCTTATAAAGGTTATAATGTTATAGGTGTCTGCATAGAACAATAGTATCTGTAGAATATTTATAACCTTATTAATGAAACAATCATTTTTTTTTTTTTTAATTTAAACCCCAAACCAGTACATAGCCAAAATAAATAGGTCACTGTCAGCATTGATATTTATTTAAACATATGATAGTTGATAAATTTAATAAATGTTGGTATTGGGAGAGACTTTTTTGGGGGGCTTACATTCTAATTAAATCATCATAACTTTTTATCAACTACCTACAATTTAAAAGATACTAATATAATAAGATACTAAAAGATAGTCTATATTAGAAATGTAGGTACTTCAAATTTGCAGAAGCCTTGCATAAAAAGCTAAAAGTGTACAAAACTCTTTTTGTTATCATAGTCAATTAGTAGGTATTATGTTTATTATGTTAAAACGATTGTATATTGCTTTAATTACAATTAATGCAAATACTATTAAATTATGTTATAGGCAGATACTCCTACTCCGATCACCAGTCTCATGGATGCAATGGTGATAAACCCGGGACCGGTAAGGACCATATCACCTATGGTCATCAATTAAAAAAAAAAAAATTTATAAAAAAAGTACGTAGGTAATAAAGAAAAATTTAAAAAAAAAACCCTGTAAATGTTATTCATTTTAGTTTTTAAAATACATATTACTAGGTTTATAAAAAAAAATTCTAAAACATATGCCAAATTTTACTATACCTGGTTAGGTTAGGATTGAGTTTTACTGTTTGTAGCAGGCACATAATATATTTTGGCCTATATCACACTATCACAGTATGATTAATATCTACTGCATAATAGGTACATATGTACGTAGTACATTAATGCAGCTTCGATTAACGTCAGGGTTGTAGGACCTGAAAATGTAGGTGCATTTTGTTAAGTAACTCAATGTATACCACCATATCAAGAAAATACTCACCGAAAACACTACAAGTGTTAGTAATAAATTGAATGGTTGTATTGCAATGTCTAAATTTACTTCGAACCAACGCAGAGTCGCCCATAATCACAACAGTTTGCGTTGGATATTCATTAGAGATGTTTTGTAAGGTGTTGGTCCAAATGTTTTTCATTACGAAGACACAACTTAAGTCGAGTTCAAATGTCATGTCACGTATTTTATATTTGATATATGGGTAATAAAATATTGGTAACATGTCACCTACAAGTTGAATTTATTTAACTCTCCACAACATGGTATAATATGGACCCAGATTAACGATTTCAAAAAAACTTACATCAATCGCATGACTGACCAATATTTTATTCTCAAACATAAATTATTATTAAGCAACTACCTACGTTAATAAATTAAACCAATCACTTGGTTATTTAGTATTCTAACTAACAATTTAAACAATATTATGTAATAAAAACAACTGCGGCGTAATTAATTAAAAAAAAAAAAAAAAAAAATAGAAGTTCAACTCACGAGGAATTAGAAAACAATAATTACAGTTCCCCATTAGGTAATAATATAAAATATTATATAGTATGCAAGAAATATGTTAACCTAACCTAACTTTTAACGTAAGTATTAATTGATAGTTGATAACATAGAAAAGAATAGTGAATAGTGAATACCAATGTTCTTTTTCTATTGTTGAAACCACGGACCAAGATAAACATATATATATATTATATATATATATATATATCTTAGTCCGTGGTTGAAACTAGGGTCTATACATAGATATATAATATAAACTATATATTTATTATACATATCTATATATTTATTTATATTACATATCTATGGGTCTATACTCTATAGTACATTCCTCCATATAATTATACAATATAATATTTTGGAATTAACGATTGCCAGCATAAACAAACTCGCTTGTTCCCTCGTTATCACTGCCCACTATCAGACATATCTCACATGGTTCCGGAGGGAAATTAAAGCGGCAATTCAAATATTCAAGATTCTAACTATACTCGCGGATTTTTAGACAATGAGTAAAAAAAAGAAAATTCAAACATTTAAGTAAAAGATTCAAGATCCTACGATCAGTAAATTTTTAAAAATAACAAAAATCGAAAAATTTTTAGTAGTAAAAAGTTATTTGACACGTGGATTTTTGATTTCAAATTAAAACCTAACTTAACTTAAATTTAATCACTCCTAACATTTTTTTAATTGAATAATCCTCAAACTTTTTTATAATTATTCTAAGCTTAACTTATGGACAGCATAGTATTAAATTTTCAATTCTTAGCTTTTGATAGTAAGTAAAACATTTATAAATTTTTAACTACCAAATAGTTAACAAATATTCATGATTTCAAATTTCAGTTGTCTATAAATAGCTCAAAAAAGTCAAAATATTTTTGAAAATTTAATCACGTAAAGAAAAACACCAATCTTAATAACTGGTAAAATTTTCAAGTATCAACGACTTTTTGAATAATAACAAATATTTAAAATCGTTTGAGGATAAATCGTTATCGTTACGCTATTTCGTAAAAATTTAAAATTCAAACGCACTTAAAATTTGTCCTATAATGATGCTTCGAGTTTTCTCTATAGATACTTGAAAGAAAACTTATGGACAACTTAGTGTTATATTTTTAATCGTTAGTTATATAAACAACAAATTTTATGAATTTTTAACTACAAAATAATTTGCAAATATTCATGCTTTTGACGAATTTTTGTCAATATTTGTACTTCAAATGCTAATAAAAAAAAATTGTGCCTATGTATTCTTATAATTTTTTAATCACTATAAGAATAACTTATGAAGAACTTTGTATTAAATTTTCAAGTATTTTGATAGGGCCAAAAAAATTTTATCTACACTTCAAAAATATTTTTTCAGAAAAATTGAAAATTTCAGTTGTCTATAAATAGCTCAAAAAAAGTCAAAATATTTTGAAATTTAAATCACGTAAAGAAAACGCGAATCTTAATAACTGGTAAAATTTTCAAGTATCTACGACTTATACTTTTTGAAAATTCAAACACTCATAAAAATTTTTTGTCTGAATCCGGTAGAGTTTTTTTTACAGATATTTGAAGAAAAATTTATGGAGAACCTTGTACCAAATTTTCAAAACTTAGTTATAAAAGAAAAAAATTTTATGATTTTTCAACTTCAAAATTACTTGCAAATTTTCGCGTTTTCGACAGATTTCGTAAAAATTTGAACTATAAACGCTTATAAAAAAAATTGTGACTAACGATTTTTAATTTTTTTTAGCTACATTAAAAAAAACTTATAAAGAACCTTGTATTAAATTTTCAAAACTTTTTGGTCATCCAAAAATTTTTTATCGACACTTTAAAAAAAATTTCTCAAAAAAATCGAAAATTTCAGTGGTCTATAAATAACTCAAAAAAAGTCAAAATTTTTTGAAAATTTAACTATGTACGGATACCACTGACATTAACATTTGGTGAAAATTTCAAGTATTTTCAGTGATTAGTTTTTGAATTACAATCATAAAAAAAAATCGATTTGTTTGAAAACTGGTTTTGCGTAAAAATTGCCGTTTTTCCGTAATTTTTTTTTTGTTTTTCTCGATTTTTTTGAAAACTGTTGGAAAATGTTAACTTTTTACCTCTATAATGCACCAAGGATATTCACTTTTACATCGGAAACCACCCCCATTGTTTGAAATTGGAGCATTATTTCGACTAGTTATGCTGTACACAGACACAAAAAAAAAAAAAAAAAACACACATCATTGTATAATCAATACATTCTTCACTTCGTTCAGAATCTAAAAAATATTGAAAGTTAGTATATAAGTGGTATTAATAAAATAACATTTTTTGAAAACTATTGGAATTTTTTTACTTTTGACCCCCCAAAGTACAAACTACATTCACTTTCCTATCCGAAACAGGGTCCACTTTTTAAAATCGGAGCACTTTTACTGCTCCAAAACGTGGTGACAGACACAAAAAAAAAAAAAAAAAAAAAAAAAAAAAACACACATCATTATAAAATCAATACATTCTTCACTCCGTTCAGAATCTAAAAACTAAATTATAATTTTTCAATATAGATAATTATTTAGTCCTAATACTAATAATTTTAAGATATTTTAATATTACATATTATATATTTAGTTAACATTTTGTTTATATACAGATAAACTATGTAAGAATTATGATTTAGTCAAATTATGTTTAATTTTGATTTTATTTTATTATAATAAATGCCCGAAAGTGTCCAAGGGCTGAAACATAAAAGAGTAATACAATGTTACCTTTAACAATACAATAGATATTATTATACTTAATAAAAAATAATACATAGAAGAATATAATTGTTAAATGGAAATAGAAGATATTCAGTAACATAATAATTAATGACATGGTTTTTGTTTATTATTTAAATAATTGCTTATAGCAGGGGCACTAGAACGATTTTTTTAATGTGGGGGCAAAATATTTCAAACTTTTTTCTAGAAGGAATAGGAGCAAAAATAGGGGTGTTTATTTTTTGGTGCTTAATTTATACCTCCTCCCCAATTTTTACAGCATCTATGCCAAGGAAATGAGTAGATAGATATAATTACATTTTTTCTTATAAATGTTTATTAAACTAATTCAAATCATGTAGGTATAAAAATTGTAGGTAAAACAAAATGTATTAACAATACAAATTACAGTTGTAATTAACTTTTTCACGTACACAGTTTTTTGTTGTACAATTTTAAACAAAAATAACATGACTATATTTTATTATACAATATTGATAAATACAATTTGTATTTTAATGAATAATTTACATTTTGCCAAATACACTTTTTCTCTCTGCTGTACGGTTAATGAACTCTTTTAGGATATCATCCAAGGAAATCTCATAGAAAATAGTTTGGTTTAAGTGTAAAAGTAACAAATAAGTCAAACACTCTTGACTCATAGTTGAACGTGTATAAGTAAATGCCTGAGCCCACTAAATGATCTTTCTGGTGTAGCTAATGCTGCAGGTATGGTGTATAACAGTATAATAAGCCGTTCAACTTGATTCATCAATTGACGTGAAGTTTCTGGCAGCATTTTAAATACTTCAACAATATCTTTTATTGTTGCTGAGGGATTATCAGAGTTTAATATATTGGGAAGCATTATTAATTGAGCAGCTAATTTATCTACATTAAAATCAGTTACGTGAATACCGAGAAGTTTTTTATTTAATTTAGTTCCTATTGATTGTACGTATCAAAATAGTAACCAATGATACTACTTTATCTGACCCAGACTGAGTGAATCTTTCATTTAATTCGTTCAACAAACAATCAATTAAAGCAAAAAATTCTTTTCTCAAAGCAACTTTTTCGTTGATGTTGACTGGAGGTGTGCGTGTATTTGAATACTCAAGCTTAGCAGGGGGCTTACAAACTCTACGAATTTGTGGCATTTTAAGATTAAGATGTACGGCCAATTGTTTGGTTTTATTTCAAGTATCATTGAAAACATCATCATTATGTAAAGATGTTAAAGTTTTTATTAACAGTTCTGATGAATGTTTGGCTCCAATTGCAGTGTATGATATATTTTGCAGAGCTTTAGCCAACTGCTCACATGGGCCCAAAATTAAAGACAAAGATTCCACAGCAAAAACAGTTTCAAACTTTCAAAGTTTCGTCTCATATCCACGGAGAGCTGCGCGTCTATCTTTAGAAATTTAATTTGAATCTTTTAAAATTTCTTGTAATGTTAAAAGAACTCTTTCGTAATTTTGTAAAAATCTATTAACTGCTTTTACTCGGACTGTCCATCTTGTAGGACAAAAAGGAATAATGCCTGATATATTTTCAGTTTTATAGTCATTTTCTTCATCTAACTCAGTCGAAAGAACAATACCAAAAAATATGTTTTTACGTTTTGCTGAATCTAAGATTGTATTGCTTACAAATCTGATTACATTTAGAGCATCATTAGTAAAATCTACAGTTTTAATAGTATCACTCAATGATAAGTCCAATGAATGATTTGAACAATGAATAAATATAGATTTAGGTTGTACATCAGAAATTCGCTTTTGTACTCCACTTATATGACCAGACATGATTGCCGCTCCGTCAAAAAAAAGTCCTCTAACATTTTCAAAACTAAGACACATACGTGTCAATGCAAGAGAATAAGGTTTCGGCATTTCCACTTGGTGGATTATACATACCAACAAAAATTTCGTTTATATTTAAAGAAATTGTATTCAAAAAACGAAAACAAATGCTAAACTGTTCCTAAAGAAAATCCTAAAAGAAATTTCTTTGATCGTAGTTTACAATGTAAAATTATAATTTAAATAAATAAATAATTGTATATAAATATTTTTCAATGAAACTGTAACTAGAATAATATGTACCTAGTAAAAGTGGTCAAGACTAATATTTGGTGATTCTTTAGGGGCTTATATTTTATACTTCTTCGTTACACAGCCGATAAAAAGGTAGCTTTCAAAAAAGTTAAAATCTATTTACTAATTAAAAATTAAAAACCTACCAAAGTCAACTGTTGTTTGTTTTAACTGAATCTCGAAAATACCAGGGTCGTCTACGTTAATTTCTCTGTCACAATCTAAAATTTTTATATACTAATATTAATATACCTGAATAAAACTTAATCAAATAAAATTGCATACCATTGTCTTCAACTGTTTTTGAACTTTTTTAAAAAAAATGTGTTATTGTAAAGACTCAATGACGCTTCATCCTAATCAAATGAGTCTAAAAATTCAATAGCAAATAGCAAAAAAATGCAGTAAACGGATAATGTATAATATTTTGTATATTATTTTAGGACCTCGTGCATTATCAAAGTTAGGCAGCTCTCCAACTAGCGTCACGCTTGATGTAAAGAAGGAACTGAATTGATTTTATTATTGATAATTCAATACTAAAATATATACTAGATATTATCGTCTATAATAAATAGAATTTAATTAAATCTAGAAGATTTTAATTAAAATATTATTTATAAGTTATTAGTAAATACATTTATAGTTTCTACAATGATATTAATGATATTATACATGTATACAGTAACTCATCGACAATATAAAATTAAACTATTAATTAAAATAGTATAATATATTAAATAATATTATTAGTTATAAAGTATAAGAAAATATACGTGTAGGTTCTAAAATGATATACAGGCTGTAACAGAAATATATGATAAATAACATATATTACAATAGTCGACCGGGAAAAAATTCGTTGCGGCGACTTGGTAACGGCACGGAGAATAGGCCGCGACATTGAACGTCTGAATGTGATATTCAGTATTTTAAATTACTAACTGCAGCGGCTGCTCGCAAGTAAATTCATCGGGGAGACTGAACATTTAATAATGAAAAAAAATTAACACAAAAATGACAAAGAACCTTTTTTTATTATTATAATTGATAGCTTTATAATAATATTATAAGAATAAATAATTTATATTATTTTATATTCGAATTCAATTCTTCTATCTTTTTTCTTCTCAAAATCATCAATAATACTTTCCACAAATGTCGGGTCCTTTGCCATAACACCCAGTTAGCTGCAGTTTTCGTGTTTACAAAAAAATACGTGATGATCACGACGTGAACGGTAAAAACTTTGAATGAATCTAGTCTCAATGTACTGAATAACATCTATACAATCTTCCCCGTCTTCCGCTTTGTCATGCATATGAAATTTTTAAACACAATTGAGTCTCTCGGATGGCAGACTCCCGAACTAGCGACCGTCGTCGTTATCTATGTATTTTGCCCATATTGTTATTGAATGACACCCGTCCCGTCCTCTCATTATTAATGTAAAAATAGAATACAAAATATTATCAATATTAATATCGAAAACTACAATATTATAATAATTATTTTCAAAATGGATAAAACATAAAAATATTAAATTTTATAACAATTTTCTTCAAACCTTTTTATTTTTTTGGGGAGTCGCCGTCTCAAAGACTCCCCTGACGACTGACGAGCCGCCCCTGACTATTACTTGCTAAACAAAATTATAAAATAATATTTAGGTATTGTGGGCTAAATGTAATTATAAATAGGCCATGAAGTCATGGGGACTCCGCCCCCACAGTATTTATTTTGTGGGGACAATTGCCCCCACTGACCCCATTGTTCCGACGCCTCTGTACATGTTATATTAAGTAATAAATACAACTTTATTTTGTTGGGTAAAATGCTAATAATGTACTTTAAACATAAAACTATAAAAGAGGTACAAAAACTGTTTTTTACAATAAACTAACTAATTAACAAATCGTACATTAAATTATGTATAATTATAATAAATAACAAATATTACTGTATTTTACAGTAGCTGTAATATTAATGAATTATTAGGAGGCAGAATATGTAAGCTGTAAATAATACAACAAAAGTATAAATTCGTTATTTAAATGTATAATTGTTTCTTATCATCAGAATGTTTTCTAACATATCTGTTTTTAATGAACTTTTTAAACCAGATAAAATAAATTTTAAACCTGAAAATGCACGTTCAACGGATACGTTTACATAAAAATAATTAATTTAAAATTTTTAAAGATGATAATTGATAAAACATACTTTTATCGCAGGTACTGCCAATAAAACTTTTGCCAGTTTATACAATTCTGGTTTACTGTTTATAAAATTCCTCCAGTACTCTACAATATTTATTGAGTGATGAAGTCTAGGAATATTGTCAAAATCATCTATTATATGTCTTATATCAGACATCGAATTTGAATTTTAAAATGAAAAACTTAAATCTAATGAGTCTGAAGCTGAACTCTGTGATCTAATATCAATATATTCTAAATCATAATTCAAGGAATCATCATCAAAACTTTCGATTGGAGGAGCTGAAATATTACTTTCGGTTTTAGTTTCTAACCACATCATTATTGTCCAAATATCTTTCAATAATAATTTAGCTGCATATTTGTCAGTTTGAGAAAAATACCATTGGAATTTTGGATCCAAATAAATTGCTAAAAAATATAAAAATTGTATACCTACATTAAAACAATTGTACTGTAAAAATCGTAAAGTAATATATAAAATATTTAAATACCTGCTAAAAACACAGAATTATTTTTCAAAACCGATTCCCTGGTATCCATTGTTATAAAGCAAGTCCTGAATCTACTAATTTGGTACAAGTATAACATTTAAACAATACACCAAAAAATCTCCTAATGTTAAAGTTTCTTTCTGTAGCTCAATATTAGCTGTTTTGGCAGCTGATAATGCTTGAAGCTAAAACATTTAAATACATTACTTTACAATTTAACATATATTTTCAATGATAGTATAAATCTTTTAAAAAATAAGTTAATTTTTTAAGGTTTTTATTTTAATAGCAAATTAAAATGTAGGTACCATTTTTCAATTAATGACCACTCATTTTCAGTAAGCTTTAGTTCCTTAAAGGTATCACATAAATCAACACATGTGGGTTTTAAATCTAAAATGCGTTTAAACATATCAAATTTACTACACCAGCGAGTTTCTACGTCAATAATAGCTCTTTTTTGTTTCATTTTTTTAATATTCCAGAGGGCCGATTGTTGAAATCATACGACTAATTCTCGCATGCGACAAAAGTCATACATTTTATCGACTGTGACTAATGTTTATCGCATGCGACATACAATTGGTATTCTTGAATTGAAATCGATAAGATTTTATCACTTATCGAATGCGATAAAGTTTATCGAATGAACCACAATGGTAACAACACAAATCTAGATTTTAACCTCAAACAAACTGGAAAATTCTATTAGTTATTATTTTATTCCTTTATCACTGAATGTTATCAATGATAAATTAAATTTATAAAACCAAAAACTTTGGTTTTTATTTGTTACCTACCATCTTTAAATGTTTTAAAATTTACATTTATTTGTTTGTTAATTTGTTATAAGTAAATAATAATACTATCTAATACTCATAATGTCTAGAATAAGACCAACTCATAACCAAATGAAGTTTTTGGTTGATCAGATGGCCAATGATCCGTAATTGTGTTCAAGTAAATTTACTAAAACATTCACACATAAGATCGCCCAACAGAGATGGGAAAATATTGCTGATCAATTAAACTCGTTACCAGGAGCAGAGAAAGATTAGCAAAAATGGAAAAAAGTAATTAACTTTGTTTTATGTAGATATTTATTTTATAGTTTCAAGTATTTGTTTCTGAATCCATAATCTATACTCGGCTGAAAATTTATTAAAAATACTGTGACCAAACTCTAAGTACTCTTGATATTTAATACTCTTTATCTTTGCTGTAGGTACCGAAAAAAACCACTAAAAACAATAAAAGCACTTATGAAAATTGGAAAAAAAAATTTTCTTTTTGAAAATTGTATTTGCATATTTTTATAAATATTTAACTTATTTGTGTTATTTATATTTTAGACATGGCAAGATACTAGAAATATCACAAAAACAAAAGCTGCCGCTATTAAACGGCATTTAGGGGGTGGTACAGGTGGTGGACCAAATTGTTCAGTTTAATTAAATGCCATTCAAACTCTACCCTTATTGAGCAAATCATCGATTAGTGGTAACAGCGATTCGGCTGAATCAATTTTCCAGTTTGATTTTGATGACTCTACCAAAGATGTGGAAGCTGGTAAATGTACACATTAATTTGTTCTAGTAAAAGTATTACTTAAATCATTGCATACTGTAGTTTTTAAATTAAAATTATAGAATATAATATACTAACCTTATACATTATAGTAATGTGTTAAATCAATAATTTATGTGTATGTAATTTCATATTTTTATTAGTCAACTAATAATGATGTGCTTTATTTAGAAACTGAAGAACTGTGTATGGATGATCTTGTGGAATCATATTATATTAGCAATGACAATATTGAAAATGAAAATCCTGCATTAATTGCTTTTTATTAATTCAAGTAAAATTTACACATACCTAAAACATAACAATAAAGAATAATTCATTGAAATATTTATATTGTTTTACTATAGCTGAAAATGAAAGTTCCTACAAATCGTCAACTTTGAAGCTATCAACTACAATCAATAGACCAACTCGACCAAGTATTAAAACAAATAATAAATTAAGGAAAACTGAGATTCTTATTCAAATACTAAAATTTTGATTTTTGATGTAAATCTATCCAATTCCCCACCTTTTTAATTTAGGACAGTTATTTTTATATTTTATTTATTATTAAAATATAGGCTAAGGTTATTTAAAAAAAAAATTACAATAATTTAATGTAATGTTATAGAATTGAAAAGAAAAATGACTGTTGCGTCCAAACTGAGTGAAAGCAATTTAGCGGCAAATCATCTAGCTAGTATTGCAGAGAAAAAGTGTGACATGAAAGCAGCTTACTACGATAAGAAAATCAAACTGATGGAAAAAAAAATGTAACTCTAAAAATTTAGAAAAATTATTCTTTGAATTTGTAAACCGAAAGTAACTAGACTGATAAAATTATATTACAGACTGATTTTTTATTTTTTATTTCATATTAAAGTTATGTAAGTTATTACTATTTATTATTATCTTTCTATTACCATTGACTATTATATTTTGTTATTTAAATTTTAATCTTATAGTTTTTGAAGTTATTTATTTTACCAGAAGGTTACACATTTTGTTTTGTTTTTTGTTATTGTTAATAATAACGATTTATACGAGTAGCATAATATGAGTAGCATATTTATTTCACCGTATAATTATTATAATGTAAAATATTTACATAAGTACAGTAAATAGTTCCTTTAATAGCTACCTACCTGTAGTATCTTTTGTAAAGTTGGAGAGGAGAAAACAATTAAAACAAGTAGGGTTTTCTTATTAGTACTGTTAGGTTCATTATCTTATCTTCATCGGCAAACTGCACAAAATCGATAAGTTTGAATATTTATCCATACTTAATAAGTACATAATATATACTTTTATCTATACTTTAAATATTTGAAATTGAATTTTAAAAATAACATAAATCGATACACCGTGACGGCTATCCCATAAAGGACTCAATTTCGAGGGACTGTGCTTAGGTGACACTTAAATTAGTATTAAGTAACACTTACTATGCATAGGTGCAGCAGATTATCTTCTGATAGGACATTAAGGGGATTGCAAACGTACAGTTTCTAAGGAGTTTAGTATAGGCAATAATATAAGGGCGTGCGTGCAAGCTGACAAGTGTGTGCGTAGTAAATGATCATTAGTGTTAGTGACACCGTCTCACAGGTGGGGAACGGTGCGGGCGGAGATTCTGAGAACACATTATTTTTGTTATATGAGTTATTAGCAAGAATAACATACCCATTAATGAACACAGTGTCGCTACCTATATATATATATTTTTTTTTATAATAAAAAATCTGTTTATGATTCATAGATATTATATTATATTGCCAAACATTTATAATTAAAAAAATTAATAAAAAATAAATTCCAATTAAATTTTAACTTTATTTAACTGAGGGTTAATTAATTCTGGTAACAAATAATTTAGGTAAAACTCCGATAACATAACTTCCATTTTGTTTTTCCAAAACTCATCGTCACGTTCTATTTTATCAACACATATCCCTATAATAGTACAAATACATAATATATAATAATGTACATTATAAATAATAATATATGAAAAAAAATATTTATAATATATTTATTTTACCTTTTGGTGTGCACACAATAAAGTAACAGAATTTTCTATTAGTTATACGAAGTTGGCCTTGTACTTGGTAGTAGTATATATGTGTTTTTTTTTTTAAATTAAATTATTTGATTGTATTTCCATAAACTTTAATTTTTTTCCATTATATGCTTCCTTAGGTGTGAAATCTTTTATAGAAAAAGGACATTTGATTTCTATAATTGAATCTTCTCCAACTAGTCCATCTGGGGAAGCTGCTAAATATGGTAGATCGAAGTCAACAAATAGTCCTGCCAATTTCACACTGCTTACATAAAACTTCTCAAATTCTTGCCTAGCTATAGGTTCAAATTGTATTCCGTAACTAAATTCAAGTTATTAAATTAATTTACGAAAAATATTTTCAAAATTAAAAAAATTAGTTAAAATTTACCCAGTTACAGAGGTACCATGAAAATAATCCGATTGATATAAAATTGAAATTATACTGTTTTCTTTAGGAGTTGTTTTGCGTATTTTGCAGTGTTGTATTAGGATTTAATGAATTTTAATAATTAAGCAATAATAAAAAATAGAATTTAAATAGGTTAAGAGAACAATTATGAAATATAGTGTTGTTAAACTTTTATATTTTAGTTAGCATACTAATCAAAACATAATAGTAAGAAATGTAAATAAAATTAGTTATTAATTAGGTTAAAATAATAATTACGTAAGTTAAGGTGTATGAAATGTAAATTAGTATAATACAATCGATAATTACTCAATTGTAAATTTAGTATATAAGAGATATGGTTAAGGCAGAAAAGGGGTCATTGGTGGTGATCGTGTGACTCGATTACCACTGGACGTCGCGTTAAATAAAGTATTTCACATCATTTTTGGTTTTACTTTATTTTGGTATACGTCCGAGTAATCGGAGTATACGACAAAGTGGCGCCCAACTCGTGGCTCGTTACTCTACGACTTTTATTTTGTGTGTGTGTGTGTGTGTGTGTGTGTGTGTGTGTACACGATTTTTCGAGAGAACAGAGAATTTGTGTGTGTGTGTTGAGTACACGCAAATTCTATTTTTGGATTTCTTCAGTTGTGTGTGTGTGCGGATTACAAGCAAATTATTGCTGGATTTCTCTAGTTGTGTGTGTGCGATATACACGAATCGGATTTTTCAACCCAGCATTTGTGTGTGTGTTGATCATACGCGATTTCGTCTAGATTCTACAGTGTGTGTTTTCAGACAGCGCAACAAGGTTAGTATTTATATATATATATTTTATTTTATTTATTTATTATTTTAGTATTAGTATAGTTATTTATCTATAAAATTGTTTTATTATTATTACTATTTAACAATTTATTAATGGGATATGAACAAAGATAATAATAGGGCACTTGCTATATCGAAATTAACAGACATTTACTTGAAGAAAAAACCAGAACTTATAGAAATTTGCATATTAAATAAATTAAAATCAGTAAGTACAGTATATGAAATAAGAACTAGATTACAAGGGAAAGTCAACATTTAATGACCTAGAAGAAACATTAAACGACTTTGAAAAACAGAGTATTATAGATACATCAATAAACAATAAAATTAGGGACACTGATATAAAGGCAGAATTAAATGAGTTATCATTAAATAATCTAGAATTAAGTAAAGAGATAGCAGAGGGTAAGAAGATGTATGATAATTTAAATAATAAAGCAAAGGATATCACTCAAAAAATTGAAACAATTATTGGTGGTTGTGAAAATTATTATCAAAATAAAGAAAACGAATACGAAATAATTAACTTTAATAATCAAGAATTAGAAGCAGGACCTTCGGGGGACATTACAAAAACAAGTAGCACGGGGGAGCAATTAGATAGAATAGAAGCGAAGGAAATTTCGGACTGTGATAATTTGTTAGTATACGATAATATTATTTTAAACTCGAATAACAACCTATACAACAATACTTTAGAACCAATAATTAATAAACAAGAGGAAGAAAAATTAGTACCTTTTTATGACGAAGTTGCATCAGTAGATTATAGTACACCAAATAAAAATTTAAACATTGATTCGGGAAATAAAATTAATTTAATAAGTGAGAACAACAAAATAGATTTAATTATAAAAGTGAATAAGGAAGAACAACTAATAAATAACACTACAAACAAAAAACAAGAGAAAAACATCATGAATGAAAGACCGAGAACCCTACACGTAACTCCGGAACATTTCACGGGAAATGAGGACGTAAAAATATTTTTGAGACAATATTCAATGATTACTGAGTTTAATAACTGGTCGGAAAAAAACAAAATAAAATTTTTACCCATGTTTGTAAGAGGTACAGCTAGCAATTTTTTGGACAATTTATACAATTTAAAAGATAGCTGGACATGGAAGAAAATGGAAGAAGCGTTTATAGAACAATATCTCCCTATAGGGCACATAGCGTTATTAAAAACAATTTTAGAAAATAAGAGTCAGGAAGAGTCCGAAACAGCAACTAATTTTATGACGGAAATAGAAAGCTTGTGTAGACAGATTGATAATAAAATGAAAGAAGAAGATATCTGCATTTATGTACTAAAAGGTCTTAAAGAAAATATTTTACAAACAATTTCTATGCAGGATAATACTACTTTAAGAAAATTAAAAGAAAACCTAAATAAGTTTGAATTAATGCAACACAGAATAAATAACAGGGGAGCAACCACGAATGAATATACGGATATGTTAAATTTACAAGTAATAAAATTACAAAAGTATCACGATGAAAAAGAAAGGGAAGAGAAAAAGAAACTTCAGGAGGAAAATGAAGAGTATAAGAGTAGAACAGACCAAATTAGTGAAGAGGTAAAGTGTTTAAACATACTGGGTAAACAATCTAACAAAACAGTTGAATTTGAAGGCAGATACGACGAAGAACGATACAGGACGTACAAACCAGATAGAGATACAAGAGGACGAAATTACGACAGAAATAGAGATTATAATAAAACAGAAATAACAGTAACAGAAGAATATAGGTACTAAAGTCCATACCCAGGAAGGTCACGGGAACAAAGTCAGGACGCGAGCGGTTATAATAGGGGTAGATCTTACTCAAGGGAAAATCAAAGAAATAACAGAGATAGATCATATTCAAGAGAGAGAAGATATCAACAATACGATAATTATAAAAAAAAAACCTAGACACTTATAATAGACAAGACAGTAGAGACAGATGCAGCAGTAAAGATAGACAAACGAGGCCAAGAACACCGGAAATATATAGATATGAGGACAGACAAGGAGAAATGAAAAGAAACATGGAATCAGTTGTATGTTACAAATGTGACCAAAGGGGACACTATGCCACGCAATGTCACAATACAAAAAACTAAAAAATACCGGGTTGGCGGAAAAATTCGGAAAACTAACTCGGGAAGATAAAAAGTTAATTAATAAAGAAAATAATAGACATCTACACTTTGTAAACAAATGGTACGAAAATAATTCTATAAAATATGAGTTACATAAACAAGAAGAGACAATTAGGAAAAATAGAGTTTTATCAATAAAAATTCAATTTGAAAATAAAATAGAACATGCAATACTCGATACAGGTTCAAATATTTCATGTATAGAATATGCCTTAGTAAAAAACAAAGAAGAAACCTAACAGAGAAGCAAACAATTATCACTGGAGCAGACGATTCTGTATTAGAAAACATGGGAACAATATTATTAAAAATAAATATTCAAGGAACTGAATATGAAATAAAGGCATACGTAATTAAAGGTTTAATATGCAGATTTTTATTAGGAAATAATTTTTGTTTAAAATACAGTCTAGTAATTCATTTCGGAAAAAAAGAAATAAGATTTAATACAGGAGATAATTTGAAAATGGACAAAATTTGGACCGAACACAATAGACCACCTACGATAATATATAAAACAGAGGAAGTAGACAAGATAACAAATGAACATATTATACAAAAAATAATAGTAACAGAAGACATCTTAATACCACCCAAAACATTAACAAACATAAAAATTGGAACAAATATAGGTGCATTTGATGAACAGTCAGTCATTCACCCAGTGGACCGTTTAAGTCAAAAACAATATTTAAAGTTGGAAACGGATAGATTAGGGAAAAAGGCCACAGCAATTCAACTATACAATTTCTCAAATTTATATACAAAGGTATACAAAGGTACAGTAATAGGAACGATAGAATATTATATTAAAAAGGACAATTTACTTACAATTATTAAAACAAATAACGATGTATGTGATAACCAAGGTACAATTATTAAAATTTCTAAAGACCTAGCAAACGAACAGTTCGAAAAAGCAAAGGCTCTAATAAGTAAATTCCAACATTTATTTACGTCGGAACAACTAGATTTAAACTGTGTCAAGGTAGAGGAATGTGAAGTTAAATTAAGCTCGAAAGATCCGGTTTTTCAAGCACCATACAGAGAGTCTCCAAAACTAGGAGAAAAACTAAAAAAAATAATAGTAGTAGTATAAATATGGGGCGTCTGGCTCCATTTTTTTCAGCGGAGATGTAAAAAGTTTGAGGGGGTATTGTCCCCTTGCAGTGTAAGAAATTCCCGCTGTAAAATGGAGTCAGACGCCCCATGGTTTTTCAGAAAAAACGTGGGGCGTCTGGCTCCATTTTTACAGCGGGGAATTTTTTACTAGGTAAGTAATTCTCCCTTCCACACGTTATTTGATTTGATTTCACATGCACTTCAATTTTTTTTAATATAATCAGTTTAGTATATAACTATACATGCACAAGTAATATACTTAGTTTATAAATATGCGTTGAAACGATTATATCTGTGTAAATAGCATCTGTGTTTCACGTTTATTTAAGTTATTAAATTTATTTCTATTCGTGATTAATTTAAAACATTTAGTTTGTTACTAACGGTTGAACAATTAAGTCGTTATTGATTTGTTTTTTTTTTTTAAGTATTTATCTTGATATACATCTTAATTAAGTCTTGTTATATTTTTAGATTCTGAACGAAGTGATGAATGTATTGATTTTACAATGATGTGTGTTTTTTTTTTTTTTGTGTCTGTGTACAGCATAACTAGTCGAAATAATGCTCCAATTTCAAACTATGGGGGTGGTTTCCGATGTAAAAATGAATATCCTTAGTGCATTATAGAGGTAAAAAGTTAACATTTTCCAACAGTTTTCAAAAAAATCGAGAAAAACAAAAAAAAAATGACGGAAAAACGGTTTTCGACCAAATCGATTTTTTTTTATGGTTGTAATTCAAAAACTAATCACTGAAAATACTTGAAATTTTCACCAAATGTTTATGTCAGTGGTATCTGTATATACTATATAGTTAAATTTTCAAAAAAATTTGACTTTTTTTGAGCTATTTATAGACAACTGAGATTTTCAATTTTTCTAAAAAAATATTTTTGAAGTGTCGATAAAATTTTTTTGGCCCTATCAAAATACTTGAAAATGTAAAACAAAGTTCCTCATAAGTTATTCTTATAGTGATTAAAAAATTATAAGAATACATAGGCACATTTTTTTTTTATTAGCATTTGAAGTTCAAATATTGACAAAAATTCGTCAAAACCATGAATATTTGCAAATTATTTTGGAGTTGAAAATTCATTAAATTGTTTGTTATTATATGTAAGATTAAAAAATTAAACAAAAAGTTTTCCTTTAAATAGCTATAGAGAAAACTTGAAGCGTCATTAGAGGAAAAATGTTATTAGCGTTTGAGTTTTAAATTTTTACGAAATCGTGTAACGCTAACGATATTTTTTCCTCAAACGAGTCAAACGAATTTAAATATTTGTTATAATTCAAAAAGTATAAATCGTAGATACTTGAAAATTTCACCAGTTATTTAGATTGGTAATTGAAATTTTTAAAATTTGTACAATGATTGTACCACAGATGACAGATTATAATACATACATATATAATAATCTTACAGTAAAATAATAAAATGTATATATACCCATATTATACGAGATGAATATTGTGGTTACGAAATGTTTTCATAGATATTAGAGAATATCTATAAATGTTTTACAACAGGCGAAATTTGAGGGGATATTTTCCTTTTTGCATTACTAGCTTTGTTTTAGTGGATACTTATGAAACTAGATGACATTATTATTAGTTCCAAAAGTATCCCCCCGCATTCCGCCTGTTGTATTACATTTCGACCCCCCACACCCTCCAACCATACCATGACCAGTCCTGCATAATAGCTAAGATAATGTTATCAGCTTAGTTCATAAAGCCGTTGTCTGAGGAGCTTCTAAACCACGGCTATAGATAATATGGTTGCGGAACGGCCTATACTAAACAACACAATAAGCCGAGCCGGAATCTTATTGAAAAGTCACGTGACTAGAATTACGAGCCTGTCACGCCATCTACGGCATTTGATAGAACTAATTGCACAACTGCTTGTATATTAATATATTATGCAGATTTGCAGGCCAGAGTGCCAGACACTAGACCACGCCACCACGGCTACGACTATAAATATTTGAGTTAATATTTTAAAAATATATCATTATGGCTAATTGTTGTGTGAAATATCCACACGAAGTTTCAAAAACAACTTTCGGGGTCCCTAAAAACATAGAGGAAATAAATAAATGGGAAAATGCCTTAAAAATTGTTCTTAAAAAAAGTTACAGAGTGTGTGCTTCACATTTTAAGGAGAGTGATATAAAGTCTACTTGGGAATCTGGGGAAGGTGAAAATAAATACAGAGTAAGAATATATTATTATTTATTAAAGTGTACCTATGTTATAATTTATAACTATTTTTCAATAAATGATCAATTGTTATTTAGATATGTCTTAAAGTTCCTAAACTTTTGGATGGAGCAATTCCATCAGTGTTATTTAAGAATGATGAAAACTGCCAGATTGAAACCAAAAGAAGAAAGGTAAATAAAGTATAGGATAATTAATAATATTAAGTAACTATTAATTGTTGGAATTAATGGTTCACACCAAGTTTCTTAATAAAAAAAAAAAAAGGAACTATTAAGTTTAAATATTGATTTATTTTATAATATATTACCTATATCCATAAATAATATTTAATTTTACAATTAACAGATTGAAATAGACTTGTATACAAATATTTTGAGGAATAAGTGTTTGATTAATTTACCTAATCATTGGTTTATTGATATTGTGGATGTGCACGAAAGTAAAACTGAGATGGTAGTATCAATTCATAAACTTAGCCCATTGCAATTACAAATTACAGGGATAATTGAAAAAAGAATAGTTATTACTAAAGGTTATATAAATTAATGCTATACTTATTTATATTTATAGTGTTTGAGATACTTGATAACTAGTTATGCATTTAATTAGATTAAAATATATTACTACATCTTAATGGAAAAGAATTCAAATTATCAGAAATAGGCCTAGAAAACTTACAAATTAAAGATATTAAGGATATAGAGAATTTATTGAATGTCCTTGAAAAAATAAAATGTTGTTATGGAGCTGTTTCCTCAATTAAAGTTAGTGACATCAAGTCTTCATTTGGTTCCCAATACATTGAGGTCAATGGTCGGTGGAAGCATAATAACTGTTTAACAATTCTGAAGGATGATGAGTAATTTTTTGCTAATAAAAGTGTGTATTGCCAATATAACAATTTATTTATTTATTCCAGAAAATTATGCATATGGTGTAAAAGACTAACTTATTCTATAAATAATAAACTTACCAAATATAGCAAAGGATTATCTTCAAAACCATTTTTTTCTCCAAATAAAAAAAAATAGTTTCAAAAATAAAATCTATTAAGAAAAATATGCAGCAAAGATGTTCTAGAGCGCGTAAAACAATTTTGCGTCTACAAATAGAATTGAATAAAATAAAAGATGAAATGAACTCTTTTAGTGAAAAAACACTTGATGAGTTATTAGAAAACTCTGAGATACCAAAAGGCCAATGTGAATTGATTAAAGAGATATTTTTGGCAGCAAAAGTTAAAAATGCTAAAAACAGATGTTATAGTGAAAATTGGACTCTTTTATGTTTGTTGTTTCAGACACAGTAAGGTTTGAATATATTAGTTTTTTTAATCTAATAACTTCACAATTAACAAAATTCATTTTTTTAATATTTCATTATAGTTCACCAAGTGGCTATAAATATCTTAGAGAGCAAAAAATACTACCACTACCTTGTACAAAAACTTTATGTAATTATTTATTGGCCATTAAGATAGGTTGTGGATTTGATCCAGATTTTTTTAAATTATTTAAGGGTAAGTTTGCAAATAAAACAGAGTTCCAAAGGAAAATGATTCTTGTATTTGATGAAATTTTCTTAAGAGAATGTATCTCAGTCAATACAAGAACATTGACCTACATTGGCTTGGAAGACTTTGGAGAAGGATTTGAAACCAGACCAACCGAAAAAGCTAATCATGCTCTAGTTTTGATGGTGCAAAGTTTAGTAGATAATATTCATCAGCCTATTGCAGTATTTGCTTCCAAGGGACCTGTAAAAGGTAATTTTAAGTTGTAATTACACAAGAAAATGCATATTAGGTATAGTAATATTTGTTACAGGAATTGATTTAGCTAAAATTATTTTAAAAGCCATTTTATTATTGGGAAATTCTGGTATTCAAGTAATTGGCATCACTGGCGATGGTGCCTCTACAAATCGCACAATGTGGAGTGTACTAGGTATAAGTGCCAAACAGAAAAGTCTTAAAAATTCATTTGAAAATCCGTTTGATAAAAACCGAAAAGTTTTTGTTTTTTCGGATGCTCCACACTTGCTAAAGACTGATAGAAACACATAGTACACTAAAAAAACATTACAAGAAAATTAATAAGAATTTCAATAAGTATAAAAACATAAACTTGTATTTCATATTATAACTATATTTTTTTCTTCTTTAGATTCATCCTAACAAATCATTAATAAAGTGGAATATATATCAAAATGTTTATTTTTATGATTCAAAAAATTTAACAAAAGTTTGTCCCAAAATCACAATAAATCATTTAGAACTAAAAAAATTGTCAAAGATGAAAGTAAAATATGCTTCACAGGTATATTTTTTTATTTTTTTTTTAGATATTTAGTTCATCAATGGCTGCTGGAATTCAACTTTACCAAAGTAAAAACTATAAGGGTTTTGAAGTCTGTGAAGAGACCATCAAATTTACTCTAATGATGAATAGTTTATTCGATGCATTAAATAGAAAATTTCCAGGCGAAGGAATTAAAAAAAATAGTTCTGATTTAGAGGTTTTGTGGTATATATGTAGAATTTTTAGGTTGCATGACAATGGTTACAATATGTGTTTGTGTTTGTAAGACTTAAAACAGGGAAGTATCATTAAAATGTATTTATTTAACTCAATATTAATTGTATATTAACTTTATGTGTGTATTTTCTTATTCTAACTTCATTTTATGTTTAAGGTACGATTAATAGTAATCCATAACTTAACAATTAGAACTATACTTATATCATGTAACTAATACTTGTATTATTTATTTAGATGATTGTTATTTACAACATACTTGAAGGCAGCATCTTGAAAATATTTTAAAACTATTTTTCATATGTCACAATAGGTATGAGTGTATGACTATTAATTTGTATTTGTTTAGGTATTGAAAAATGCATTGGTTTGGTTAGACAATTGGGAATCAAATGTTACTAAAAATCTCATATCAGAAGAAAAGTTTTTAACTAAAAACACAGCAGAAGGGCTTAGAATAACTATACAATCTTCAATTGACATAATTAACTACTTACACACTCGTGGTTTTGATTATAGTACTAACATATAAAATCAATCAGGATTGTGTTGAAGTAAGTATTTTACACAGTAATTACCTATTTGAAATTAATAAAAATTATATTATTTTATTTTATTTTACAATTACCAGACATTTTTTGGAATAATAAGGCAAGTGGCAGGACCTAACGATCATCCATCAACACCCACATTCTTGCAATTAT
>NW_026083096.1:0-75516 GCF_020184175.1 Aphis gossypii
TGATCAGATAGCATACGTGTTGAGATATATTGATGAAAGTGGTAATGTGTTTGAACGTTTTATTAAATTTGAAAATATTCATGGTCACACGATCGTAATATGATATTTATGCATACAATTAATATAAATGTGTGTAGTATAAAATAATATAAATGCTGAATATGCAACATCTCTTTCCTTAAAAAAAAAATTATATATATAGAGTATTTTGTATATTAATTAATAGCTATGTTCGTATTATTTTTATATATAAATGATTTAATTACATTAGTCATAATCACTTGGAGAATATCGCTGAGGCGGTTTTCTAGAACTAATTGGTCTGGGTGTTTTATATATTATTGTAAGGTCTAGATTTTGATTTGTACACACTGTTTCGGCATTTTCAGTATTTTCGTTTATATTTCTAGCGGGTGTAAGTGAATGTTATGGGCTACGGTATATCAAGGCTAAGTATGACCATGCCTCCTGTCGAGGGTGATGCATATGCTACTATGACCATGACACGTTGTGGCGGACCTAGGTGTTAGGCGAGAGGCCGGTTCGCACAGCGGTGAAAAACACGTGGGGAAAAACAAAAAAAAAAATAAAAAAAACAAGCACTGCGTTCGGTTATAGTGACGTGTAATCGCCGTGTATTTAAAACAAACAAAATGCAAAATAATTAATGAAAACAAATGTCTCACCGTAGGTGTGAGTGAACAGAAAACTCAGGGAGTTAACGTTAAAACAAAACAAAAAAAAGAATGGCCGTTCGGTTACTGGTGATGGTGTACCGGGCGTGGGGTTTTCGGTCCACGGTGAAAAAAGTCGTTTTGCATAAATTTAGTAATGGGAAATTGTGTACTGATTCTACACATGATACCAATCAATATAATTTTAATTTAACTTCAATTGTATCGATTGATGAATTCAGAGAAGGATACCCTGGTACATTTTGTATAAGCACAAAAATTGACGAAGTACAAATGAAAGTTTTCTTTTCAAAAATTAAGGAGGTGATTGGCTGCCTTACTCCAAATGTATTCATGAGTGATACAGTGTCTGAATTTGGGAATGCATGGATTAACACAATGTGGCCTATTCCTCAATATCATTTTTTGTGTAAGTGTCATATTGACAATAACTGGCGCAAGAATCTAAAAAAAATATCTGGTTCTCAAAATGTAAAAGCTTACGTTTGTAAAACTCTTCCTGTATTATACTTGAAGAACCAGATAAAACTCAGTTTGAAGAACTTTTAACTAATTTTCTTTGTAAATTAGAAACGTACATTGTACGTAGGAAAAAGTGATGGGCAGCTTGCTATCGATATAAAGTAATGTTTAATACAAATATGGTATTAGAAGCTTTCCATAAAACTTAAAAACATGTTTATTTAAAGGGGAAGAAAAATCAACGCCTTGTTGTGTTACTCCGACATTTACTTAAATCATTATGCGATAAATACTTTGAACGACTAATAAAACTGTGCAATGGTGGATAAGTTTATCACCTCGTAAATGCGATAAAGTCGTCATCGTTCTGCTGTTCAGATTATTACTTTTGGAATTCATAAAATATCAGAAATCACCTGGTCTGTAACATTTGAAACTTTAGAAATAACATTTTATTTTATGTGATACAGATGTGTTGTATTTGCTTTTAAGTTGTTATGTACATTATTATTTTACATGCGTAATTTGTACATTCCTATAATATTTTGTATAAAATAAAAATCGTAAATCTAAAACTTTTACATTTAAAATGATTTATAACATTATAATTCAAATTTTATTTTATTTTTCTATACCTAGTTTAGGGACACTTTTACAATAGGTACTAATAAAATCTTCATTTTTGATTGTGTATGGAGCGATGCATTAATTAATGTATAATATTTTGTTTCGGTAGCTTTATAGTTTGTGTAATTTGAATTTTGAATAAAGCATCCTATTTTTTTTTCTCCAGCTATATAAAAAAATTATAGTTACATTGGTCTAACTTTTCTTTACATATTTAATAATTTGAGATTTTAGTTGAAACTTCTAAAAATTATTTATATTAAATTATAAAAAAAAATATATATATTATACTAGCTGACCCCGTGCACTTCGTTGCCCGTTAAAAATGCAAATTCTATATAATATATAGATTCGAATTTTGGTTAATTTGTTATTTACTATTCGGTTTAACGGTGTTCAAAACTTAAACATTTTCATTGACTGTTTTGATTCTCAAAAATCTTGTGAAAGCACCACTTTAATATGCGAATTTTGTAAAATGCTTTCTCATTACACACTAAATTTGTGATACGATTTTACGAATGTACCGTGTAAATTGTAAGCATCGATCTATCATTGTTCAGGTTCTACGTTTATCAGTCAGTGAGTTACTTAAGTCATAATATTATAGGCATTCTGCTTACCGTTGCCGTGAGACTCTCTTATGATTATGAGAGCAGTATATTATCATGTAGGCAATCCACACGTGGTGGATTGCGGACCCCGCGAGATGTGTATAAGAATTTTATAATTTCTAACACTTAAGTTTCAAAGTTATGTCATTTTTTTTTTTTACTACAGTGGGTAAAATACAATAATGTGCCATCTCGTGGTTTTTGTATTGTTGCCTGTTGGTAAAACAATAAAACTTAGTATAACTTGTTATGTTAGTTTATTGCTGTAAAAAAATGTATATTAAATATATATATTATAATCAAGCTGTCCCGATACGGCGTTGCCCGCGTATTAGTTGGTTTTTTTTGCATTTTCGTAGGCCATGTATTAGTGTTATTATGTATGAGAAAATTTAATAAAACATATAAATATAGTTTATCACGGAGATATGAAAATTTTATATTAAAATTGCATTTAAATACCTATGTACTATGTGATACACCATACTATATTGTGTATTATCCTAGCACTATTTTCAAAATAATTAATATAAGAATGATCTATGTTTATAATGTTACTAACTAATATTTATCTTGCTCGTTAAATATACCAACTCTATATGACTCAAACTTTGTTCAATTCATTATTTAATATTCGGTGGATTATGTTCTAGATTTATCTTAAGTTTTCTGTTGCCCGGAATAAAAATTCTGATTCGCTGAACTGCTGAAGTATATTATCATTTATCAGGTAGGCAATCTATCTGCGGTAGATCGCGGACCTAGTGCTGTTTGTATGTAAGTGTATGATTTAACTCTAATAAATATCAAAGTTATACCAAGTTTGACATAGTACGGTGGATTATATTAATCAATTAATACATATTCCTAACCCAACCTTAACGCACTAAAATCCGATGAGAGCGTCCAGCTCGCCGATGATGGGTCTGGCAAAAAAATAATCAAGGTTATTGTAGTCACAACGTGCATTCACGCGATTGGCAAGTTTAATTTAATTTAAATTTAACTATTGCTGTGAATTTTAAATTTACTGTGGCCATTGACTTATTTCGCTAATTCTTATTTTTGTTGTTATGGTTTTAACAAAATATAACATCAGGTCTATAACTATTATATTCAATCATAATCAATAGCTACCTTAATATAGTTTATTTTCTTGCTGAACAACTGCAGTGACAGTTGTTGTTGTTTTTTTACACCCAGATTCCGAACTTTTCTGGTGTATTTTCCTAAAATTGTATTACATAAGCACATTTTCCTGCGACCAATAAGAGGAATTATATTATATTATATTATATTCATATTATTAAATGGTTACCAAATGTTATCAAAATCCGTAATTCATTATATTAATTTTATATACTACCATATCAACCACAAATAAATAAATATTATTCTCAAATCTTATAACCCCCATAGCAACCATTTATAAACAAAAATTTCTATCATAAATCTCAATATTCCTGTTTGAGCACATATTATTAATAATACATATTGAAAAAAAACTATCCTATCTTTTAAGTTGGACCAAATTACACGCGGTGTAAAAAATTTCATCAAAATCGGTTAAGTGGTTTAGGAGTCCATTGAGGACAAACATTGTGACACGAGATTTATATATATTAAGATTTAATATATATTAAAAAAGATTTGTATGATATTATAAATATTATTCATATGATTATAAATAAGTTGGTTATTATTGTATATGATGGTTATTTAGCTTAAGTAAAAGTTAGGCAAACACAAAGGAATACTATTACGGTACACCACACGACCCGTTCGTGTACGAACGGCATTCAAGAATACGGTTTTGTCAAAGTAGTAGAAAAAGTAAAATTATTCGTATACGAATACCGTTCTAGTACTTTCAAGAATTGGCCCCCTGTACATACAATTTACACACAATAATATACTATTAGCTATAATACAAGCAGGTAGAGTTCATATTAAATGAAATAACGGGATATAATTAATCTGATTAACGAATTTGCATTTGTAAATTAATAAGGTAATCTAAATTTTGGCAATGGTAATAGTAATAATATATTATATACTTAAATTACAATGTTATATTTCAACCATTGTTCTAAAATGCTTGAAATACGTCCTTGGTTAAGAAGTTTTTGAAACAAACGTTGTCATAAAACTTCAATAAGTACTAAATATTTAAGCAACTAAACGATAAAATGTTTTTAATTATTTATTATTCGTATTGTTTTGTTAGGTATATTATACGACGTACAGTTAGCTCAAAACCTGATATTATACAAACATTAGGTACATTTTGTTAAGTAAATACACCACGTAGTCACGTTTAACCTATTTTTTTTTTTTTTTTGAAACTACATTGTTTTCAAACTAAAGAGATAAAAAATGTTTAAACGGAATAAATCTATTTACATTCTAATGTAGGTGCCTATCAATACAGCGAAGAAGTTTTGATATATTTTGACAATTTGACGATAAATTTAGTTTTTGTCATGATGTACCGACAATTGATTAATTCTGAGCCATACTAACATAACATTACTATACTTATTCATACACGATTCTTGCGGAGAAATGGTGATAATCACTCAGGTTTTTATTGCATATTAATCGGGTTAATATCCAAATAGACCCGTAATGTTCAGTAATTCTTTTTAGGAATGATAAATCAAATAAACAACTCAATAAAGGAATACTATTATTTGAACTTTTTTTTCAAAACAATTTAAACTAAGGAAAGTATAAAGCGATAAAATAATAATCTGTATTCGTAAAAGGAATTGTATAAATTAGCAACATAAATTAAAGGACTCAATTTTACAATACAGATTTAAATTGATATTATACTAATAAACTTTACTATAATATACTATTATTTATTAATACATTATTATTATATTTTGTTTTTAATAAATAAATCCATTCATATCCGTAGTATACCTAGATTTAAAAAGGATACCTACACTTCTGCGTCGAAATAGCTTTGCACTGACATGGCATAGCGAAAAATGTCGCCGAAATTTTCCATTCTCAAAATTACTAATTACAGTAATAGCTGTATATGTGATTTGTATTTAGATTTTAAGTAAAGCAATGAATTTATTTTAATATAATGTTCAACATTGGTGTATTTTATTTAGAAAAAAAATGCTTAAATCTTCAATTTTGAGTGTAGTTTTTGATTAAAAATTGAATAAATTCATAAATAAATTAAAAATATACAGTATTTAACATAAATATTGTAATGATATGCTCACTTTCACATATCATATCATTGTAAATTTCTTGTTTTTGTTCAATTAAATAAATAACGGTCAGGTTGTCGCACGCACAGAATAAACCCCAATAAACATCTTAAATAACTGATGAAAGGAACGATTTATATTATTTGGTCATGTAGGATATTAAACATAGTTGTGACAGTGTAGCGCAACACATGTGATCTATTTTGTGTGCCGCCAGAGACAATGGATGGTCCAGTAAGGGTCTCTATCGCCGGGGATAAAGACAATTTCTTGGTAACGCAAAAACCTTTAATGAGGCCGCCTGCGACTCTGGCCGGCTTGACCTAGTCGTCTCCTCTCATAAATTCATGAGCACTCTTCAAAGCAACAAGTGCACGAGCACTATTCGACCAGTCAACTGTCAAGTGCATGAGCACCAGAAAAGACCCACACACCAGATCCTGCGAGCGACAACTGAGCCGTTTCCTTTTTTCTTAAATCGAAATTAATCAGTGTTACTTTATTTCTATCTAAGTGTTTAAAATAATCTTTATCCTTCTTATTATGTCAACTGCGTATTCAGACAGCTGCGAATAAGGTAAGGTGCATGCGCATCTATATTTATATAGTTACATATATTTTACTAACGGTGTACTTGGTCATTCTCAAATTACGACCTCAAGAGCCCTCCGACGATCAGAAGGAAGGTAATCGCGTAAATTTAAAATAACTTATAATATATAAATACAGCATACATTCAAGACTTGTATTCCTTGTGTTTGCCTAACTTTTACTTAAGCTAAATAACCATCATATACAATAATAACCAACTTATTTATAATCATATGAATAATATTTATAATATCATACAAATCTTTTTTAATATATAGGTATTAAATATAATATATATTTTTTTTTTTATAATTTAATATAAATAATTTTTAGAAGTTTCAACTAAAATCTCAACTTATTAAATATGTAAAGAAAAGTTAGACCAATGTAACTATAATTTTTTTATATAGCTGGAGAAAAAAAAATAGGATGCTTTATTCAAAATTCAAATTACACAAACTATAAAGCTACCGAAACAAAATATTATACATTAATTAATGCATCGCTCCATACACAATCAAAAATGAAGATTTTATTAGTACCTATTGTAAAAGTGTCCCTAAACTAGGTATAGAAAAATAAAATAAAATTTGAATTATAATGTTATAAATCATTTTAAATGTAAAAGTTTTAGATTTACGATTTTTATTTTATACAAAATATTATAGGAATGTACAAATTACGCATGTAAAATAATAATGTACATAACAACTTAAAAGCAAATACAACACATCTGTATCACATAAAATACAAATGGAATTTTATAAAATAAAATGTTATTATTTCATATTGGAACAATTATCGTGGCATTTGTGTTATACTACTATTCGCATCGATGGATTGCAATCTTTACAATTAACTACAGTCTCAATAAATGACAATTCTCTATTTTATTAAATTGGTTACGGAGTAAAATAAATTGTAATTTTATAGACACTATGTATGTATCATTAGGACTTCTATGGTTAAGTTTCAAAATAATTTACGGAGCAATAACTATATGTCCAATAGGTAATTAAGTACCAATATAATAGAACTATACATTTATAATTGTTAAAACGTGTTAAATAAGTAACTCAAAATACTTAGTATAAAATAATTAATTTATGTTACGATTAAAGAACCTAATACAGTAAGAGTATTTTTTTTTTTTTTATCAAAGTTTATGTCATACACTAACGAATAATCTGTTTAGGTGGAGATGTTGCTTATTTTTTATGTGAGCTGCTAAATGATGGTAATGTATTCATTAAATGTAGCTATCTATTTTAAAATCAAAATCAAAGTTATAATTCTATATGCACCTAGACAATATGTATAATTTAAGTTAATCTGTTAAAGTTTTATAAACATATTATAAAAACGAGCAATTTTCAAACAGAGCTTAAAAGTATACCTACAGTTAAGATTAAAAAATATATCTTTAAATGTAAGATGTTTAGCTAATAGACTTAACAGTTTGTAGCATTTAGTTTAAGTTTATTTACTATTGATAAATACGTATATATTTTATATAAAAATTATAAATCGCATCGAGAGAAGAACTTTATACCTTAGTCGAAGTGTTTTAATTTTATTGTTAATAGTAGGTAACCAATAATTTTTAATAATTAAATGAAAAACCTACATTTCTCAAACCAATTACATTAACTGTATTAGTGTATTCATGTTATCAAAAAAATTAAAAAGCTACGACATAAGTAAAATTCTTCCCAATGCAATTTATAATTTTGATAATTTTGATATGCAAAACAATTTGAACTATGTTACTCTTGTATAAGTCAGAGTCAACACATGCAGGTAATAACTACGCCACTGCCAGGTATAGCGTCCTCTTAAGTCTGATTTTATAACGTATCCTATAACCTTAAGTGAGTTATGCATTCTGTTTTATCCTAAGAAAACAATGTAGATTCCGTTATGATCGTATAGATGTTAGTAGTGTGTTTTAGTCGGTTCTGTATCCCCCGCAAATCCCGTGAATCCCATTACCCTGCCCCCTACCCTTCATTTAACGGTCCCTTGTCCCGTGAAAAGTCAGGTGTAGGAATGTTCTTCAACTTTTGGGTCACCACTTCTTAAATCGTTTTAATGGTGGAAAAATGCTGCCCCTTGAGCTCCATCTTCAACTTTGGGAACAGGAAATAGTCCGGTGGACTCCAATCTGGTGAATACGGGGGGTGGTCGAGTACTGGAATCATTTTTTTGGCCAAAAATTGAGTGACAATCACCGCGGTGTGTGCTGAAGCGTTATCGTGCAGCAAGAAAAAAGACCGATCTTTCCACAAAGCGGGCCTAACGCGTGCAATTCTTTTACGGAGGCGATCCAAAACGTTTTTGTAGAATTCGGCATTAACATTACTTCCCGGGGGTACAAATTCTTTGTGTATAATTCCTTGGGAATCAAAAAAAACAATCAACATGGTCTTGATTTTGGATTTTTGAAAACGAAGTTTTTTTGGTCGAGGCGAATTTTCTCCAACCCACTGTGCACTTTGCCGTTTGGTTTCCGGGTCATAGGTAAAACACCAGATCTCGTCACCCGTAATAATATTTTTTAAAAAATTTGGAGTTTTGGTGACCATTTGAAGCAAATCTTTCGCGTGAGAAACACGTCTCTGTCGTTGTTCCTTGGTTAGGTAAGATTTTTCTAACAATTTAGAACTTTGGTCGTATAATTTACGAAAAACTCAAATTTCATTGGAACAGGTATTACTATTATGGGGTTACCGTGTTATCATACCGACTAAATTTCGAACTAATATACTAAGTGAACTTCTTTTATGTCATATGGGTTCTTCCAGTATGAAAAGTTTAGCAAGATTTTGGTGGCCAGGAATGGATAAAGAAATTGAAAATATTACGCGAAATTGCCTAACCAATATACTCGATAAATATTAACATATATTATATTATATTATATTATACATAATATAGCAAACTATTATTATAATAGATGATTCATTATATTTTCATATTTTCATTTTCATAATCCTACAATTATCAATAATCGTTCAGTACTATCCTATACAGCACACAAATGAATATCGTCATGTCTTTTAATATTCATAGTGTTTATTTTCTCAATAGGAATATCAAAGATTTACTTGTTATATTTTTCTTTATTCTGTTTTAAATTATATTACACGTTATGCTCAAAATAATTATCATACTTAGTAATTATGATAAATAATAAATAACGTTATATTTTCTCACTCCCCCATATACATATGTATTCGCGGTAAGCATAACAAACACAGATCCACTTGACATGTATGTAGTAAATATATTATATCATATATTTAACAGTTTAAAATAATTGAAAATATTCAGTTTATTATTTAACATATTAAATGGTTAAATTTCATTACATCTCTTAGTTTAAAATATTATTGTCGATGATCAAAAAATAGATGACAAAATAGAATCAATATGAGAATTCAGTATAAGTATATAAAAATAATTAAAACTGTTGTAAAGATTTAATTTACAATATTTTAACTTATATCTTTGCATTAAGTAAACAAAATCAATTATTTAAGTTAAGTTATGAGAGAGTGAAGATAAAGTAGATGGAGAGTAATGGGTGTCTTGTAAAGATTGTACAACGAAGCAAGTGTCCAAAAATCTTAGCATTTATGGAGATGGAGAAAATTTAAGCCAAGGCTAGGTAAAATATGAATTGGGTATTTACCATAATAATTGCGTATATCGCTATTGATTTTTGACTATTTTGGGGATTATTGTATTGGACAGAGTTTCGATACTAATTCCATAAATTAACCTGCGCGTATTGAGAATAATACACGAGCATCTAGAGACGGGCTCCTAGGAGTAGTTTCTCTTATTACAAAACCATTATCACATGACCGATCATTATCACGGTCACAAAGTTTAATACGTTAACAGTTAAATAGTTAATTACTTAATAAATACGTTATATAAAATAGATAATAAATATTACATTATAAAATTACATAGTTTCAATAATATTGTATTGTTTCCATGATACAAGTAACATTATATGCTACACTCAGTATACATTTTTAATATGTTGTCAAGATTGGTAAGTAATCCAAAAAACTAAAAAAAAGTTATAAAAATTGGTATAAAATTAATTAAAGTATAAATTAAAATATGTTGTGTTATTAACTATGTATTAACTAAGGTTGAAATATACTATAATTTCAACCGTGGTAGGTACATATAGGTAATTAGGTCTTATTTTCTTTAAGTGTGGTCAGAATCAGTATGAATGTAGGGAGTTTTCTCATTTCCCTTTAAATCGGTGATTATTTGATTTCTAATTATTAATGTAGGTTTATTTTATCTTTGTTCTTCTGGTGCTTTTAATCTTTGTTTTCTGGTGGAATAAAACCGCAACTGTTTTTCTGCATTTTTATTAACAGGTTCTTGATTTTCTACATCTTTAATTATATTATTTTCTCTTTCATACAATATGCGTAAACCTGCATCAATAGAAGCGTTGATTTTTGTTAGTTGTTGGGACTTAATGTGCCTGCTTGTGACATAAACATGTTATAGAATTCATGAAGTTTGTTACCAATGGATTCTGAAGATACATAATTCAGCTATTGAGTGATTGGAATTTTCACACATACTTTATCAGTTATCATGGGATTATAAACATCAGTTCTTGTAATTACTACTTTAATGTCAACCATATTAATGTTTACAGCATGTATATGCTTGCACATATTGTTTTTTATTGTGTAATCATAGCACGTACAAGAAAACAAATGTACACAGACTTTACACGTAACACATATAATCTTACATGAATGTGGTTCACGTTTCTTAACCAAGTAATTTTGATCTAAAGTTTCAAATTATTTAATATAAATAATTTTTAGAAGTTTCAACTAAAATCTCAAATTATTAAATATGTAAAGAAAAGTTAGACCAATGTAACTATAATTTTTTTATATAGCTGGAGAAAAAAAAATAGGATGCTTTATTCAAAATTCAAATTACACAAACTATAAAGCTACCGAAACAAAATATTATACATTAATTAATGCATCGCTCCATACACAATCAAAAATGAAGATTTTATTAGTACCTATTGTAAAAGTGTCCCTAAACTAGGTATAGAAAAATAAAATAAAATTTGAATTATAATGTTATAAATCATTTTAAATGTAAAAGTTTTAGATTTACGATTTTTATTTTATACAAAATATTATAGGAATGTACAAATTACGCATGTAAAATAATAATGTACATAACAACTTAAAAGCAAATACAACACATCTGTATCACATAAAATAAAATGTTATTTCTAAAGTTTCAAATGTTACAGACCAGGTGATTTCTGATATTTTATGAATTCCAAAAGTAATAATCTGAACAGCAGAACGATGACGACTTTATCGCATTTACGAGGTGATAAACTTATCCACCATTGCACAGTTTTATTAGTCGTTCAAAGTATTTATCGCATAATGATTTAAGTAAATGTCGGAGTAACACAACAAGGCGTTGATTTTTCTTCCCCTTTAAATAAACATGTTTTTAAGTTTTATGGAAAGCTTCTAATACCATATTTGTATTAAACATTACTTTATATCGATAGCAAGCTGCCCATCACTTTTTCCTACGTACAATGTACGTTTCTAATTTACAAAGAAAATTAGTTAAAAGTTCTTCAAACTGAGTTTTATCTGGTTCTTCAAGTATAATACAGGAAGAGTTTTACAAACGTAAGCTTTTACATTTTGAGAACCAGATATTTTTTTTAGATTCTTGCGCCAGTTATTGTCAATATGACACTTACACAAAAAATGATATTGAGGAATAGGCCACATTGTGTTAATCCATGCATTCCCAAATTCAGACACTGTATCACTCATGAATACATTTGGAGTAAGGCAGCCAATCACCTCCTTAATTTTTGAAAAGAAAACTTTCATTTGTACTTCGTCAATTTTTGTGCTTATACAAAATGTACCAGGGTATCCTTCTCTGAATTCATCAATCGATACAATTGAAGTTAAATTAAAATTATATTGATTGGTATCATGTGTAGAATCAGTACACAATTTCCCATTACTAAATTTATGCAAAACAACTTTTTGAGTTTCAGTGAGTATTATTAACATAACATCATTTAAGTCTAATGGAAGATTCTCTGTTCCTTGTGTTTTATAAAAAACAATTGGATTTGAATTACTTTCGGCAAATTTGAATTTTATTTGGCGCTCACTGATGTGATAAGAGAAACTGCTCTGAGGGGGCTGCTCTAAATGATCGTGAATAACACAACAATAAATCGGTTGGAATAGGTCATTCCGTTAACAATAGAACATGTTATATGTAACACTCGCAATACGTGCCACCAACAATAATAGTGTTGTTTGTATATCATGATAAACTATGACACGGAGATACTAGGTACTGTGTCATGATACATTTGATTTTATAAACACATTTATGTATCTCCTGAAAAAAGTGAATTTTTGACTTACGAGGTATTGCAGTTTTACCGACGATATGGTGCGTGTACAATAGTATATAGTGTATGTCGGTTATATTGATGTGAGTACAATAATATGATAAGCATAATTGATAAATGGTTGTCGATAACCACGACGTCGGAATCGTAGCAGCGATCATCGCCCATCGATGGTCGGCGGGGAGGGTAGTATCATGGTGGATTAAGCGGTAGGTGGTGGGCTAAATATGCGTCACACCGATCATGATGGTGAAAGAGATCAGCAACGAAGAGGGGTCAGCCGATCAACCATGATCAGACATGATTAGCGATTCAGGAGATAAGGAAATAGAACTCTCATTTTCTACCTACTTATAATATAGTTCAAATTTTTATGAAATATGTCAAAATCGTAAAAAATTTTGTATTTATATTTAAGGTTAAAAAATCAACACTAAATTTTCCATCAGTTTTTCTTCGAACAGCTATAGAGAAAACTCAACATATCATTATAGGAAAAATCTTGAGTGCGTTTGAATTTGTACAAGTTTTTCATCTCTTCTCTATATTTGGACACACTGTGAAGAAATATCTCCAATTGATAAGGTTTTTCAAATCAACTCAGATTTTTAAAAAACCACTACCAAACATTTACAAATTTTTATTACGCTACCAGTCATCTTTGCCACTTGGGAACGTTCGTTTTGTTCTTTACACCTTTTAAAAACGTACTTGAGAGCTAAAACTGGTCAGCAACGTCTAAACGATTTGGCATTATTATACAATCGTCGTGACATTATAATAATATTACAAAGATAAATGATGTGTTAAAAGAACTTGCCTACCATTCAAGAAGATTAAAAATTAGTTTTTAAATACCAGTTACTTTTATGTATATGTTGTAGCTATATGTAAATATATGTATAAATATATATATATTTTTAAGACTGAATACATTCAGTTTTAATAAACTAAATTATAACACTTTTTATATTTTAACTATGTTTAATCAATGAATTACAATTAAATAGTTGGTACCTACTTATACAGGAGAGAATTGAAAATTTAAAACCCCCGCTTTTACCATCCAAAATATTTTTGTGACTGATAAGAACGCCACTGATAAGAAGCAATTTGTAAAAGTTCACTAAATTAGATTTTGGGTCATAGATGTTCTTTCTGTTATCCCATAAGCCATAATGGGGATATTTTTTTCCCACGGTCTTCTTATTATTAACCAACTGCATAAAAGATGCAATAAATGAAAGCTAATTTCTATTATTCACTCATGACCTGTAGATGCATATAAAAGTTAACTCTATTGAAGATTTTATTCATTTGAATGATGCCCTTTATGCAACGTACTAAAGGGTTTGTCACTTAATATAAAAAAATTCAGATTTATGTCGTACTTATTACCGATTACGAAACTCAGTTAAAAACTTGGTTCCTTATGAAGAAATATTAACTATTTTTTATTATATAAAATCTTTTATATTAATTAAATATTTTTATTTCTAAAAGTAATGTTTTGTTTATGTTAAGTGTAGGTGTATTATAGTGGTTTAAATAAATTGTATTGGCAATCACAAGGGACACAAACCTTGAATGATCGCCTCAAATATATTTATATATTATTAGTGATTTGTTGGTTATCTTAACTTATGTCTTATTATTTTAAATTTGCGTAATCGCCTTCCTCCTGATCGTCGGAGGGTTTTCGAGGTCGTGCTTCGAGAACGATCAAGTAAACCGTTTATAAAATACTAAGTTAATTATTAATTTATTAAAATCTGACAAATTAATAAATAAAATAAAATACCTGCATAAAACTATTATTATGTAAATATAGATGTGCATGCACCTTACCTTATCCTCAGCTGTCTATGATCGCAGTCGACTTGATAGGGGGAGAAATTATTATTTTTTAACACTCAAAAAGAAATAACTGAACACTCAACAAATTTCGTTTTAAAAAAAGGAAACAGCAGAGTTGTCGTGCGCAGGATCTTTTGAGTGGTTTTGGGTGAGTATGCTGTGCTCCTGCACTGGTCTGGACAAGTGGTGCTCGTGCACTTATGTGTTTTAGAGGTGCTTATGCACTCATGCACTTGGCGCTATGAAGGGTACTCATGCACTGTTCTAGTTGAGAGGTGCCCGTGCACTGATGAGAGGAGACGATTTAGGTCAGGCCCGCTAGAGTCATCGGCGGCCCGATCAAAGGTGTCGGTGTCCCCAAAGAAAATTGTCTTTCTCCCTGGTGAAAGCGACCCTGACCGAACCATCCCTCGTCTCCGGCGGCACATGAAAGAAATTGCATGTGTTGCGCTGTACCGTTATAATCCCGTACAGTGTCCTGTACGTGACTAGATAATAGGAATCGTTTCAATCATCAGTGACTTGATTTATTGGGGTTTTTTAGGGTTTATTACATACGTGCGACAACTCAACCGTTATTTATTTTATTAAATAAAAATAACGAATTTAGAATAATTATGATATGTAAAATCGAGCATATCATTACAATATTGAGCGGTATAATAATCATTTTTAAGAAATATATAATAAAAACGAAAACCAAATTATCAAAAACGTTATTTGGAAACAATATAGAAAAATAATGTTAATTAAAACGTTTAAAAATGTTAAACAAAAAAATATATTTTTTAAATGAATAAACAATAACAAAAATAGAAAATTAAAAAAAATTATCCATTCCTGGTTTAAATTGAATAATTAATTTTTTAGGATTTTGTAAACATTGATTTCTATGATATTGGAAATTTTATGACGAGATCATTTATAAAGCATTAAAACAAGCGTGAGTACCCGATAAATCATACGATTTTAAAAAAGACTCCAATGCTGGAAATCGTTTATTTCGTCTTCAGTGGTTAATAGATTATACTTTTATTTCATACTCTTCAAAATTTAAAGGATTTTTATGCCGTTATTGGGTATTATTCAAACCTCAACTAGATTGAGGAGTCTAAAGTCGATTTATTATTAATAAATTTACGAAATATAAAGACTTCCATGGCTCTGTGAAACTTCATCTTCAATCTAAATGGCACCGTGACTCAACGAATAGAGCAAATAATTTTTGTAATATTTTAGAAAATAATAAAAAAAGTGTTGTTCAACTTATGAGTTCTGCTCAACAACAAACAATAGAGTTAAATAGAGCAAAACTAATACCCATAATCAAAACAATAGTTTTTTGTGGTATACACAACATGCCTTTAAGAGGAAAAACTGACGAGACTGCTATCTTCAATAGCTTATTAAAATTCAGAGTAGACGCAGGAGATACTATTTTAAATGACCATATGGAAAATTCTGCAACAAATGCAACTTATACTTCACATAGGATTCAAAACGAACTTATAAATATATGCAATAAAGTGTTATTAGAACATATAATTAAAGATGTAAAGGAAAGCCAGTTCTTTTCAGTCATTGCTGATGAATCATGTGATATATCCGGTATAGAGAAGCTTTCATTAGGAGTACGATTCGTGCACAAAATGTCAAGTGGTGAATTCTGTGTAAGGGAAGAATTTTTAGGCTTTGTACCATTGCAACGTTTGGACGCTGAAACTATATCTGAACAAATTTTGTCCACTCTCATAAAATTTGGGATTGATCTATTAAAAATGGTCGGTCAAGCCTATGGCGGTTGTTCTACTATGGCGGGAAAAATTAGTGGAGTTAGAAAACGAATTGAAGATAAATATCCTAACGCAATTTTTTTCCATTGTAATTATCATAAGTTGAATTTAGTTATTAATGACTTGAGTGATGTTTCTGAAATTCGTAACACGGTTGGAACAATAAAAGATTCAATAAATTTTTTTCGAGAAAGTCCTTTAAGAAGAAAATACATTCCAAACATTCCTCTACTCTGTGAAACGCGCTGGACAGCCAAGTATAAAAGTATAAGGATATTTAAAGAAAACATTAATATAATATTAGAAGCGTTGCAAAAACTATCGGAAAGTGACGTAAACCGTAATACAAAAAGTCGTGCTTTTCAATTGTATAATCCTTGTACTAATTCAACATTTTTAGTTTGTTTGTATGTTATGGCTGAATATTCTTCTATGTTAGAACCAGTTGCTAATGTAGTCCAAAGGGGTTAATTAGAATCTATTAACTGTAAAAAAAAAAAACAAATAACTACGCTTACTCAGATATTTCAAAAACATCGAGATTCTGCAGATGTTACTTTTAATGTTCTTTGGGGTAAAATGTAAAGTAGTTTAGCTCTTATCAGATATTAAAATAACTATATCAAGAATTGCCAAAAAAAAAACATATAGAGCAAATGTATTTACTGATCGTGTTGAAAGTTATTTTAAAATTAATATTTTTATTCGATATGTTGATTCATTAATATTATCCCTTAAAGATTGATTTTCAAAAAAAAATGAAGTACCTTATTCTATTTTTCAATTATTACCAGAATATATGAGTAAGTTCGATGAAAATCAATATAGATCGCTTACTGAAAAAATTTCAAAAAAGTATAATTCTTTTCTATACAATTTTGCTGCTGAATCAATGATTTGGTATGACAATCGCTCAAATATTCAGAAATCTAAAGATGTTGTAGATATACTGAAAGAATCGGAAATATTTTACCCATCAGTATTTTCGACAATTTGTATTGGCGTTAGCTTTCCGGCAACTACTTGTACTGCTGAGCGGTTTTTCAGTACTTTGGGGAGAGTTAAAACCTACGGATACGCTCTACCATGACTAACGAAAGACTCGATGTTTTATGCATGATGAATATACATAAATCTACGATAATTGACCTAATTAATAATAATAAATATTATGAAGAAATTGTTGATCGTTTCGGAAGAGATGTGAGACGATTACAATTTCTTTTTGAGAATAAGTTACCTTTAACTTTTACTTATACTGAGTTTTATCTATGTATTTAATACCTATATTAATCATAACACAAGTTGTAACATAATAAAATATAGTATATTGTAAACGAGTATAATAAAAAAGGTTATTATTTAAAAATGCTTAATAAAATTATAATATCTATCCTTAAATCCTAACATTACCCCCCCCCCCCCCTGGAAAAATTTCTGCTGGCGCCTATGTAAATGTATGTTATTTTCTATTTCTTATTATAGCTTTCAATTGTATAATAATATTCAAAAATTTACTTCAATGTTTTTTTTTTTTTTTTTTTTTAATGTACTACTGGGCTACAAAACTCAAACTTTCAATAATTAAATAAATAAACGTATTAATAATTTGATTATTTTTTTTTTATAATATAATCTTTTTATCATATTTTTTCATAACATTAGAGCTGAGTTGATTTTTTCCCCGAAAGTATCATTTGATTTGACCCGTAGGTTATTATGCAACATTCTTTTAAATAGTGTATGACTGAAAAATACATAATGATTCTTTTTTAATTTTACAAATTATTAAGATGATATATACATATTTTTTAAAATTTGTTATTAAATATGAAATAATATTTAAAACAAAAAAAAAAAGTGTTATAAGTGGAAAATCATCGTTATATTTTAAGTTATGTTATGCTATTTTATTAAGACAGCATTTCAAAATTAAATTTTTATTTATTTACAGAAAGTGTTTTTAATAAATTCTATATAAGTAAGTAATATGATTATAATTTATGAATATACAATATATAGATAGGTATTTTAAGTTAATTTTTCAATAATTTTGATAAATAACTTGTTTTTTATGATAGTCGTTATTTGAAACACCATTTTTGACATTGCACTACTTGAAAGTGAAGTGGAAGAGGGGAGAGTACACATTATCGTAGAATAGTTTAGATTAAAAAGATATCGTACCCAAATATATTCATTATAAGTATCTACTTAAATTTTAAAATATTAAATATTTGTTATACTCAAAACAAAGTTCAAAAATTAAAAACCGTAAAAATCCAACAAGACAACGTTTGGTAATAGCCAATAGGTCAGTTCACTCTCAAAACTAAACGCATACTATAGAGATTGGTGAATGAAAATTTACTACGTCGTACGTGTTAGCCAAAGACAACACATGCGGGTGCAGGTTGAGAAGTCCATTTAATTAAAATTGTTTGTTTGCGCCGATAAAGCTGCTCCTACGGATGATGCGGTTAGCGGCTAGACTTGCGGGATGCTGAGGACCAGAAAACTACCCAGATGTATTTACATATATATATGATATTATATATTTTATAGTTTATAAACATAATAAAATTATACGCAAAATATATGTAAAAATGTAAAATTACAAGTTGTGGTGTAAAAGGTACACACAAATATTATAATAAGACGTCAAAAGGATGAATACACGAATACTAATCTCTGACCAATATTCCCAATATTCTGCCGTCATAAGCCACTAAGCAGTAACTCCATTTTTGTGAAAATCGAGTTTTTGGTGTCTATCGATAGATATTTTAATTCTCTATCGATTCCCGCAATACAAATTTATGTTTTTCTCATTAGAAATTCATACAAATTGATAAGAAAATAACAGAAAAGGCAGTCTGGAGTTACTGCTTTTTCCCCTAGTTCTTATTGTATGCACAAAGCAGTATGTCCAATAAAATTAGAATTTCTGGTTTAATATTTACATTAATCTGAAAATAGAAATAATATTTAAAATACAATGTTACAGGCCTAAAGATAACTTGATAAGGAATAATATATTATTAATTAAAAAAAAGCCCAATTTTACCTTTGTGCGATCGGGCTGCACAAGAAGCCGGCGGACGGGGTTTACGCGTATGTGTGTGTGTGTGTGTGTGTGTGTGTGTGTGTGCGCGCGCGCGCGCACGAACGGCGGCCAACACCACGGATTAAGATAGAATGGACTGATATCGAATGTCTTATCAGTGTGACACAAATGTTTCTCTAGACAAGGTACCAGAGTACACTACATTTAGCGCCATCTATGGAGAAATATTATAGTATATTATAATAACCTATATGGAACCACTATTTACTTTTCTATCGTATATTATTATCACTAGATAGCGTTGAACATAGTGTACTTGTGATAGATGTGCAGTGTAGCGGGGCAGAAACATTTGGGGATCAGACCCCACCACCTCGCCGTCCCTACCGTTACCAGTCCATTCTATCTTAGTCCGTTGCCAACACGCAACCCGTCGTGTATGTTTCACTACTTCCGTCGACCTTGTCGATGACCCTGTAGAAGGGGGAGAATGGACTGTATGATTAGGGGGGGGGGCTCATCTCTGACTAATTAATTTTAACTTAGATGATGAATATTAGGTGATCAAAAAAAAAACAACACAATATTTTATATATATATATATATCTATAAATACAATGTGCAGAACAATTTATTCGAGTGATTCTACAATAAAATAAATTTACGTACTAGGGTTAGTATATAAGCACGATCACATACGATCGGTGGTAGAGATTGAATAATAATATATAAAAGGCGCGTCGGAGACGACAAAATAATACCAAAGTACGTCGAATATGTGACGAATAAAAAATTCAAAGTAAACAAATGATATCGTGTGTACGACCTGATAACCGGGTGGTCCGATGATAACACGATGGTCAGGATTGGTCTGGAACGGCGACGAAAGAAAACTGCAGGCGTGATTACGACACTCGCACTATCGTCGAATATGACGAAAGGATCTACGACACCCAAAATATACGCGACGGTTCGCACTGCGTAAAACGGGCGGGCGGAACACGTGGGCGCGTGAGCGAGCGGGGCTCAAAATCGCATGGCAAAGATCGGCCGGGCGATACAAAATATAATAAAAATAGTAACGACGCGTCAGACACCAGACGGTCGTACTACAGTCTACAACACGTAGACGGCGTAACTGACCACGGCATGGAACGGAGATTAGCTCGGATGAGCAATCCAAAAGCCACACGCACAAAAAAAGGCGGAATGACGGCGACAAGGCACTGGATCGTGCAGCTTGTTTCGTAGACGGTAGAAGAACGAACAAGATAAGAAAAACGGCGGCATGAACCGGTGACCGGTGGCTAGGCGCGACAGAATCGTTTCCCTCCTTGGTGTCGGCCGCGGTTAACCAGGATGCCAACTTCTACATCGCGGGACATGACAGTCACGTCGCGCGAAATTAAAATAAGCGATTCGGAATTCGACAACCTTAGTAATGCATTATTATATTTTCAAAGTGCTACATTTTTCCATGTTTAAGTTATTAATTTGTGTAAATAAATCTTAAAAATAAATAACAGATCGAAAAAAATGGTTTATAAGAAAAACCTATATTGAATATAACAATAAATCATTCTAACATACAATTTAAACAGGTCATGATGCCCATGATCAGAAGCCATTAGGCAGTAACTCCAAATAAAAGTGTACTTACTTACTGCTTTTTTACTTCTGACTTATATAAGACAATATGCAGTAAGTCCATTTAAACCCATAAAAAATTATCAAACAACTTTTTTTTTGTGTTCAATCCCCCCCCAAAAAAAAAAAATACAATAACATACAATCTCTTTAATGTTTAAAAAATTATTATTTTTACCTATGGCCTAATTTAGTGTCGAAAACTATTTTATCTTTTCCTGAAAACTACGATTTTTGGAGTTACCGCTTAGTGGCATATGACTGCAGTTATTTTCGTATGTAAATTATAAATACCTAGACAAACCATAGAATAATTATACTAATAATAATATGACTTGTTACCTAACCCTAGGAAATACATCGTGCGCGTCCATGTTCGAACATTGATAATGGAATATTTTGAATTTATGAATTTTTAATATTAAAAACTAATCGTAAATACTCTTTAAATTTTAGAGAGTTTTGAAAAAGAAATTAGTAAGTTATTTTTGGTAAATAATTATGTTAAATGTTAAAAAGCTTATATAATCATACGTTTATCAAAAATGGTTTAAGTTTTTTTTTACTTAATTTGATTAACCGTTCACGCATTTGATTACTTCATATCATTTTTTTTTTTCATTGAAAACGAAATTAATTTTAATCTATGTTTAAATTATTACATGAATTTTGATTGATGTTAAGTTATTGAAATATGAAAAAATATAAGACGATATAATTACCTAATTAAATTAATATTGCAAAATTTATTATTTTAAAAATAATGTTTTGTATTCTACTTTTAGTTGTAGACACAAGTAAGTATTTAAATGCTTTATTTTAATCATTGAAATTCAGAACAATAATAATTGATAAAAAATATATAAATAATTCTAAAAAGGTAATAATATTTTATTTTATTGCTAATATTTATTTTGATCCTTCGTGAAAATTAAAATATCTAAAGTTTATATACAAAATAATATTGATTACCTATCATGAAATTATGAAAAGGATTTGTCGAAATAAAATAGTACACAATATTTTTCATTAAATATCTAAGTTATTAGTTGATATAAATACTTTATATTAGAAATTGTAATAGATAATAGTTTGGAGTGTTTGGACTATTTCTTTTACTCTTAATAATAAATTGTAGTTTTAAAAAAACTAGAAGAGGTTTTTATTTAAAAAGTAGAAAATAAATTCTAGTGTCATTTCACCATGTGAGTATGAATATGTGATGGTAATTTACTGTTAAAGTGTACTCAATTAAAAACCTGGTGGACTTTACTTGCTTAATCATCTTAAACCTTTGTATTAATAAAATTATTGTTGGCCATATAAGAGGAAGCTACACCCGTATATGTGTTGTCTTCTTCTTAACGTAGAAATGTAAAACATAGCAAAAACTATTTTGCACGAGAAAGAACTGAGAAAGCTAAAGTCATAACACCACATTACACCACATTTAATGGAGAACTTAAGTTGTGAATATATTGTAGTTTTTATTTATTCGATATCACATGTACTATAAAAGTTTTTGTTGTTTCATAATCAATTATTTTGAAACTTGAATAACTTTTTTTGTAGTTTTGATATCAAAAAAATATTAGAAATTTATAATGTTTCACTGCTTAAGTTCTCTTTTATATATGTTGAAAATTTCGTTTCTAAGTTATGACTGTAGCTTTCTCAATTCTTTCTCGTGCAAAATAGTTTTTGCTATGTTTTACATTAATTGTACGTTAAGACGGAGACAAGACATCTACGGGTGTAGAGTCTTCTTAATTTTAATTTTAACATTCATACTTCATAGCAATAGGTTCGTACGCATTAATATTCTAAACAGTAATATTTCAGTCTTCAACTTTTTTTTCCTTGAGTTATAAACAAATAGTTTTTGAGGTCTCTGGGAAGATGTAGACATTTTGCTGCATGTTAATCCATCAATAATTATAGTCGCAAATCAGTTTTCGTCAATGATTGAAGTTAAGGTTTTTTTATTTACATAAATATCCATTATAAAGACAAATTTAAAAAACTTGGTACTTATGTTAAGATAACCAGTTGTTAAGATTTACCACACTTATGATAAGGGCCCCGGGGGCCGGATTGGTCTGGCGAGCTACCGAGTAAAACTTTGTGGGCCCCTCAAAGTATAGGCTGATTTTGAGTATTTGGTCGTATTTTTTTTTTTTTAGACATATTCATACTATCATTGGTAGAAAGTACAATTGATTTTAATTCTTTAAACCAACGGTTCTCAAACTGTGGTACGCGGAAGACCGAGCGGTGATACAACTGAAAATTAAAAAGAAATATTCTATTTTGATCTCATTGAAAATTTGTTACCTATTTAATTCATATTTAATTTTAAAAAACCAATAAATAAAAATAGTTATATTTTTGTATTTTACTGACTTTAGATTTAAAATAAATGCATTTAACTAAAAAGTAAAATATTTAATTTTACAATTTGGATCGTTCTATTTTTAGTCATTAACGATACGTGGCTGATTAATAATAATTCACCTAAGTGGTACAAAAAAAAAATTGAGAACTGCTGATTTAAATAATATATTATATTATAATATAATTATATACTTATATTAATTATATTATTTAAATAATTTAAATAATATAACTCATTAGGATTTATAGAAATTTCTGTCAGTTCACAATTAAGGTCAACATTTTTAACATTTAAATATACATTGACAATTAATTCTAAAATATATGTAAAACTCATCTTAAAAGTGTTTGAATTGTTGAATTTGGATAATTTGAAATGCAGCTGGTAGATTTTTAGTCGAGTATGGAAAGAAAAATTCGTTAAGAAATTAATTGGAAGAATTTCAGCGTAATGAGATTAGGTAATAAGAAAATTGATCGTAAACACAGGGAGCATTTTGAAAATGTGGAATACAATTCCACAGCATTATTCCACTTTAAAAATAGTAATATTAGCTGTTATGTTTATTTTTTGTTCAACATTCACTACTTTCAGAAATAAATGTTGTAAAATCTGATTCAAGAAACCTAGTAACTGATGAATTCAGTGCGAAATAAAATCAAATTATGGTTACTAATTAGTAATTGCAAACCATATATCAACAAATTAGGTTCAAGTATTCAAAAAATAAATCACATTCAGAAAATAAAAATTAGCAAAATATTGTTATTATAATATGTACTTCAACTTTACTAACCTTTATTATATTAATAAATCAATTATACAATAAAATTACAATAATTTATTTTCTTATTATACTGAATATTTTTCATGGCAAGCTCGTAAAAGGTCATTTTTGGCACGTTGTGATCAAATAATTTATCACTCTTGGTGTATAATATTATGTATTACCTCTGTTGTAAACGTTATCGTTCAAAATGTTATAAAAAACTTCTCAAATACGTAATAATATCAGAAATATTAATTAATCTTCTTTAATTTGTAATAGGTAAGGTCGGATTTCTTGGAAATGTGTGATTTATTTGTTTTTTCCATTTCCTTTCCATATTTAATTTCTGCTCAATACACCGAGTTTTCATCTTTTTCTAAATTTATTTATATCAATAAAATTAAAATTATAAAATTATAAAATTTTTCGTTTAACGCGTTGTAATAAACCATAAATAAATAAGAATATAATACGCTGAACAGTGGTGTACAGTGTACATATGGAAAATAAACTGTACTCCAGATTAAAATATCATTAAAAATAATTCATTGTAACAAAGTTACCTGTATAACTATCTACAATCGATATTTAATCATATTTTATTTTATCAAAGTACTTGATACACATATGGGGTAATAGGTAATGCATAGTTTACCTGGTTAGTTGATAAATAATATTTGTTTATTTTATCCAGTATGCACGGGAAGTGCATACTGGATAAAACTTATAGTGTTCCAATCTACACTATCAGCTTTTCGTACTCTACCAGTAACATATATATTTCAAAATCCATAAAATAAAATAATTTATTTTGTTTTAGTTTTTATAAATAAGTAGAAAAATAATAATTAATATAATGTTATATCTGTCCAAACTATGTTAATAACAATAGTATTTTCATTCAATGCATTATCTGTGTTTAGATGAGTTTCAAAGCGAGATTATTTCTCCAGGTAAATATCATATTTTAGTAAATGATTTAAATATGTGAATAGTGTACAAAACTTGTATTTTTATTTGGTTAGGAATAGATACTACAAATAAAGGAGACCGCGTTTCTCAAAATATTGATTTCTTACCATAACTTTATTTTTTTATTTCTATAAAAATTAGAGGTGTAAAAAATATAAAAAAAACATTTTTAATAGGTAGTTCCATATTAGAAATAATGACTCAGTTGTTTTTTCAATAAAAAATAAAAATGGTGCCAAAATGTTTGAAAACGATTTTCTAGCATGTTCACCGCCCAAGACTTTTTTGATAATCTTAAGATAAACCCAAACTTAATACGTAATATTAATTTCGTTATCTTACTATTTCGTGACGCTAACAAAAAACCTCGTACACCGTTAGATGGCGTAAGTAGCGCTTAATAAAACCATTATGCTATTATATTTGTTTGAAGAAACCCAAGCCTACGATAAATAATTGAAAATCTCATACCGAGTGTCACATATGTGTGACATGGGTTTTTTTAAAGAAACCTCATGTCACACATATGTGACACTTGGCGGCGAACGTGCTAGATAAAATTGTTGATTCATACTTATTTAGTTACACGTTTAAATGTCGTATAGCAATTCATTTCCCAAATTAAGGTAATAATTAATTAAGAAACTAGACATATCTGCATTAAATTAAAGATTCATCCTTACTGATTTGTATCATTATTTATTCTGCAAGTGTGGGACCTCCAATATTTGATGTTCAACATGTGAAACAAATATGAAGTTAACACCCACAAATTTTGCTTACATTTTTTCTTATGTTAATTACAATTTTTAATATATTAGAGCTATGAAATTTTCAAACGATCCAATTTTCTCCTCAGCAATAATTACTATTATAAAAATATTATAAATATACTCATTGATGTATATGAAAATTGATTTAGGTACTTATTTTTTTAAAAAAAATAATAATATGGATTGACCTATCGTATTAGAGAAATACTAGAAATTTATTATACTGTTTAGTGAAATACTATTTAAACGTGTAACATCTTAGTCCCCTAAAAGTAATATTTTAACATCAATATTATATTTTATGGAAAGTTTTGTACAATATTTTAATGATTTAACGTTAATTATGAACAGCTGAAAATGAAAAATATCACTTGACGATATTTAGTGAGTACGAACATATGAAATTTATTTTAAAAATAAATAATGTTTGTATTTTGTAACATAGGTACTTATAATATTTTCGGTTTAACTAAGCTTAAATTAGTTACGATTGCTGTAGTCTTAAACAAACAAAGCTCAAAATCAGACAATAAATCACAAATTTCAACATAATTTTTAAAAAATAATTTTTAACGACCAAATTTTAACAAAATAAGTATCAGTGTAAAGGGGTAGTACTAGGGGGTTAACAGTATTTCGTCATACTGTAAACAGTTTTTTATATTGTTACAGTGTGATTTATCTTGCCATAATCAACGCAATTCTTTTACACTTGCCGTGGTCATTTTTAAACCATCCTTTATCTATACAGTCAAATTTTCATTCCAAGGTTCTTTTTCTAGTACCTTATCACCTGTTGGCGTCGACTACTGCCGCGTATTTGCACAATTCAATCGTGAGGTGAATACGATTTAACGTATATGATCAACATTATTTGTGATTGAGAGGTTTGAAATAATTATATTCAGTTAACGATAATCATGTTTTAATAATGCCCATGGTTACCTAATTTTTAGTAATTTTACAAATTTGAGTACTCTTGCGAGTGATGTGGTAGTCTCATCATGCATGACACGAGTACTAACAATAATAGGCCGTGAGTCGGGTCACCAAAATACCTCATAGCGCACCAATATTTACAGACCAAACCATATGATGTGGTAGTATGCGGGAGAAGTAAATTGATGTATAGTATGTATATATTTGTGCAAAATAAGAACTGATAACAAAGGGTAACTCAGTGATAGATATAAAATTAACAGTTTCTAACTAATATCAATCCATCCTTCAGAAATAGACAAAGCGTCTTCAGCATACTGTTTCGTGCGATCTCTTTTTCGTTGAACAACAGTTAGTGTTCATCCTGAAAGGCATCGTTTTTGATCTTTATAATAATATAATTTTAACTGATTTAATGTCAGGAATTATTGTTCTTGAGTTGATATCTAATTTTAGATATAATTTAAAAATCGTAATAACCAACTAAAATTTAAAATCCTCAAGATTGTGATACCTTAATTGACGATTAAATGAGTAATTGGGGTTCATATAATTCTAGACGTGAAATTATGGGAATTTTTATTGTAGCTATTATCGTTCTTGAATAGAAAATTTTTGATTGCCATTCATCATTTTTAGATTTACCATACATAAGCATCAGAAAATACATGTAGTTCAAACATATCAACCATGCCAGACTTAGCCTTCTTTGGAATTCATAAATCCTCTAAATATTCAATTTGTGTATCGTACTGTTTCAATCTATGCTCTATGTAATCCAAAACTTAGTGTAGTGTATTTTAAACAGCCATAACTGATGAAGCAATATCTTTCCTTTAATTAATACAAAAGTATGAAATCCAAGAATGTCAACAAAAAACTATAATATGACTATCTTAGTTACCATATCAACATTAATTTGTTTGGTAACATTAAATCGCAATTCATCTGCATGTGGTTTCCAAATTAAACCTAAAGATTTTACGGTTTATTTGAATATATTTTTAGCACAAACAAGAAATATTTAATGTCTTTTCCAGTTTATTTTTACATCTAGACCCAAGAGCAGCTGGAGCTACTTGCGAGATGGTAGTTTTACATAATCTATGATTGAAATAATCTCGCCTTTTACAGTTTTTATATTTTTTAAAGTCTCATCCTCAGTCATACGATTTTCCACGTAGGATCAGTATGGATTGAGAATCACATAGAAGTTGCTTTAGCTTTTGTAATACTAAAAAATTTTAACACCAAGTTATTTATTATGAATGTAGGTGGTGTAGTAACATACGTAACAGTGACTAGGTAATAGCTTAGATTAAATATACTATAGATAGCCTACCGGTATAGAAGATAATGGAAACACATAAATTAATAATACAACATCTCAATAGATAGCATACGCATTTGTGTAGTATCTAAAAATATATTACAAATAAAATCGAATAGAAAATAAAGATTTCCTGTGCGGGGGAGGGGGGTATGACTGGGATTCGACCGGTTTAGACTAAAAATAAATTGCGATACAGAGTAAATAAATAATGAAATAATATAAAATATACAGACTATATAATCGTCAACGCTTCCAAAACAACTCTATAGTTGTTGTAGACAAAAATAATAAATATTAATAAGACATAATTAAATTATAATATTGGAACATTTGCAAATCTGCGCGACCCGTAACAATAGTTTTTAACACTTCAATTAGTATAATGTTATCATGGCTACAAAAGGCAATAAAAGTATGTTTTTTAACTGTGGCAAAAGTAAAAGAAATGATAAAAATACACGGTTATTCCGTTTTTCCCAAAATCAAGACCCTGCAAAGAATGGGTTAAATAGTCAGGTTAGTTGGTTGAATAACAAACAATTAAAAAAGTGAATTATTATTCTTTTTAAAAAATTTAAAAATTCGGTTTCGATTAGCTTTAGAAACGATCAAATATTATTTTAGATTTTATTATTACACGCCAATATATTCAATAAATGGTAACGTTGCACGATATTCATCTGATCTGAATCGAGCGCATATGGGCTTTGATTCAGGGGCGCAAATGGGTTGCGCTGGGATGATCATATGGTCCACGTCTAGCAGTATCAAATAATTGCTATCTACACAAATAAAATAAAACGAGTTTAAATTATTTTGGCTCAACATAGTACATTTAATTTGTATGTAGTTTTGATGAAATGACTCTAATGTCATAAACAAAAATCGCATTAAAAAATTCATTTAAAAACTTGTTTGTATTTTAAATTCTGAACGAAGCGATTGAATTGATTGTACAATGATGTGGGTTTTTTTTTTTGTTTTTGCATTTGTACAGCATAACTATTGTTGAAATAATTCTTCAATTTCAAACTTCAGGGGAGGTTTTCTTGGTGCATTTTAGAGGCTAAATTTTTCTAGTAGTTTTCAAAAAAAAAAATAGTGACGGAAAACTGTAATTTTTTCACAAAATCAATTTTTGACAAAATCGATTATTTAGTTGTAATTTAAAAACTAAACACTATGTAATGTATATATTTGAAATTTTGATTAAATGCTTGTATTAATGTTATCGATGTACAGTTAAATTTTCAAAATATTTTTGTTTTAGCTATTTATTTATCTATTTGTTTAACTGAAAATTTAAATTTTTTTCTGAGTATTTTTTTTAAGTGTCGAAAAAAAATTTTGGGTGCCAAAAAAAACTTAAAAGGTTAACATTTAAAAAAAATGTTTCTTATAAGTGGTTCTTGTAGTAGTTAAAAAAAAATCATTCACACAATTTTTTTATAAGCATTTAAATTTTTTTGAAGTATGTCAAAGTTGTGAAAATATAATGTTTGTAGTTGAAAATTCATAATATTTTTTTATTTTTTATGATGTATGTTTTTTTTTTTGTGTCTGTGTACAGCATAACTAGTCGAAATAATGCTCCAATTTCAAAGTATGGGGGTGGTTTCCGTTGTAAAAATGAATATTATAGAGTATTACAGAGGTGAAAAGTTAACATTTTCCAACAGTTTTTTATATTATACTACTCTTTGACATTTTTGATATTTATATTGTACACATCTTTACATGTAGTTTGATGATAGAATGATATTATTGATTATTTGATTATTTAGATTATTATTATTATTATTATTATACCATATTTTATATCAATATTATTTTTATTTTTTCTATTTTAATTAATTAACACTTTACATAATTACTAGTTACTACGTAGGTAAAAAACTTATATTTATATAATATACTTTATGTATATAATAGTACAAAGTGTCCGCGTTCTGCAATGTACCTTTTTACCAGACCGTACTATGTGACCGCGTTTCGCACTTTTAATGCCTGACCGACGACCGTACAAAGTGACCTAGAATCTTTCGGCACGGCTGTTTCGGCGCGAGGAAATTTCTGCGCGGTGTTTTTTTTTTAAATTAACTATTACTATTATGAAAAATAATCTTAATAAAATTGTCAATACCTAGTGCAATCCTACCAAATATATCTGTTATCGTGTAACGTAAGAACCGACTATATGTCTATATAGGTAAAATAAAAGTATAGGTTATTAACCCACAGCAGTTAAGATAAAGTGATGATTATGTATACGTGTAGTGTATGAACTGTAAAGCAATCAGTGTAATCCAAAATCTATATCTTCAGATAATCTTATAATCTTTAGAAGATAATTATATAAGTCAAACTAACCGTAATGGTCGAGGAAGAAGAAATGCGTATTTTCTAATCCAGTTCTCGACCTATCATCATTGCTGCACAAAAATTTATACTTACTTAAAATGTCTATTTTATTATCGAACCGCGAACGTGAAATTTTTGTACTAGACGGTTTCATGTATATCTTCGACAAATTTAATTTTAACCGTACAAAGCGATTTTGGAGGTGTCGCAATAAAGATATATATGTAATTGTTGAATTCATACAGGAATCGATGATTATATTATACAAAAACAAATTAACGACCATACTCATGATTCTGAAGCGGCTAAAATTGAAGTAGTGGCTGAAATTACAAAAATTAAGACACATGCACTTCAAACAATGGAGCCTACATCAGTTGTAATAAACCAGTGTTTCCCAACCATTTTACCACCACGGACCTTTTTCGATAATATTTTATATGTCGCGGACCACCTCAATTTTACGCAAACTAGGAAGACCTTTTTTTTTTGCTCATTAACAAGAATACACAAAATTTATCGAAAAATGTAAATTTTTATTATTTTACTGTACCCTTATTACCCTGATACCTACACACTTATAAAAGAAGAAAATACTTATCGGTCGTCGGCAGAAACAACGATAAGATAACCGTATATTATGGTAAAATAAAATATTTTTCGCTGTTTAAAAAAAAAAAATAATTTTTAATAGAAAACGAAGAAAGGTACCGCGGATCACCTATGACTGGCCCACGGACCACCGGTTGGGAAACACTGTAATAAACGAATGTGTTGGATCTTTATCCGAAGCAGCTAAAGTAAGTACAAATTTCAGACAGCTTTTTGTTTTTACTAGGCCCGTTAATTTAATTTTAGGAACCATAATGTAGTTTAGCATATGAAAGCTAATTAAAAAAAAATATTACATACATTTATATATTTTTATTAAATTATTTAAAAAGATATTCATTGTTGTTTGAATTCAGGCCACTTTGCCAAGTAATTCAACTTTAAAAAAAAACGATTTGCCGAAAACGTAAAGAAATCCAAATGGCACCACATAATCCAGTCGACCTAACTACACTAGACATCCCACCCACGTATACTATGTATTCTTCATCAAACGGTAATAAGGAAATATTTTTACAAAGTGTGTAACGAGAAATCGTTTATACTGCCAATAATTACGCCAATAATACCACTACCACTACCAGTGGAGTACGGCCGAACTAAAAAGTCTGCGGCGCGCACACTACTTCCACACTACGCGCGCAACAGATAGCGCTATTGCGCTCACACTTTTACTTAACTGGCGTGGACGGACGTTTTACCATATTTAAAGGTCGTCCGCCGGCCAATAATTATTAGGAACATCATCGGAGTCGATTAACAAATGCTTAGTGCATATACACGGTAGCAGAAACTACGGATAAATGAACGGAACACGACAAAACGTCGTAGTGGATTCCGGAACAACTGCTGCCCGAGAAGCACGTGACTAGGCATAAATACGACCCGTCGATGGTCAAAAAGCAAGTTATTCTCCTTTCCGATTAGCTAGTTATAGTATGACGGAGATGGTACAGAGGAATACAGCTTGTCTGTATTAACGCCCTGTATCGTGGTCTCCGAAGTACTATAACTACTAATCAACAGCGATCCGACCGTCGACAACGCCGACCAAGCCCAACAGCGATCCGACCGCCGACACCGCCGACTAGGACCAAGCGCAACAGCAATCCAGTCACCAACGCTGCCGATAACCCCGACTTCCGACCGTCTATCTTTGTATACGGACTACGGCAGTACCGTAGCAGTATACCTATACAGAGATAGACGTGTTTTCCTTTCCACGTCCCTCTGGTGGTATTGTGTACGGACTACGGCAGTACCGTAGTAGTATACCTACACAATATCATCCAGACCAACCATTCCCCGCCAGCTGATCACACCCCTTGGACACCGTGAGTCAGACATACACTATTCTATATCTATGTTATTGTATCACATATATGTTTTATGTTCTTTTTATTATATGCTCGAAGAGAAAAAACACATTAAAAGAAAATATTGTAATCTTCTATTAACTGTTACAACTATTGTTTTGTGTTTAAATAAAGTATATGTAAATGACAATTTAAAGAAAATCACGTGTAAAAGTCATTTCGTTACAAGTGATAGTGGTCCAGGTTCTAACAGAATATTAATTTTGCTCGATCTAAGAGCCTTGATATTTTGGAAAATTCGAGCGTTTGGTACATGGATGGTACATTTAAAGTTGCACCTTCATTATTCAGTCAAGTATATGTAATATTAGCTGAATATTTACATGGTATACTGCCTATGGTTTATATTTTACTCCCCGATAAACAATCAGTAACATATGTTTTTAATGTTGAAAAATTTAAGACCGGCTATAAATCAATAAAAAAAGCATTTACCAATGTTAAAATATATGGGTGTTTATTTCATTTGTCGAACAATTTTAAAAAGCAAGTTGGTGCATTAAATCTCACAACTCGATATAACAATGATGCTGATTTTTCTATATCAGTTAAAACGATAATTTCATTAGCATTTGTAAAAATAGAAAATCTTGATTTTGCAGTTGATTTATTAGCTCAAAATCTTGATGAAAATTAAATTATTTATTAGAATGGTTCGAAGATAATTATATAGGTCGAATTAACCGTAATGGTCGGGGAAGAAGAAATGCGCGTTTCCCTCCAGAAATTTGTAATTTATATGATAAAGTCTTAAATTCAGAAAATAGAACAAATAATCATGCCGAGGCAGCAAATAGGAAGTTGAATATTGAAATAGGAGTGTGTGGCCCAACAAATTGGACATGTATAAATTGCCTAAGAAGGGTTTAAACAGGTCACGATGTTTTTATGGCGCAACTAACCGCTAGAGGGAGACCCCTAAAAAATTTAAAAAATATACCGACCTAAATTATCGATTACATAAAATAGTTAGTGAATATAATATAAGAAATTGTATAGACTATTCAAAGGGAATCGCTCATAATATTTCTTTAAAATAAATTTCAATTGTATATTATTAACATTTTTAAAGTATTATTAATTCATTTTTTTTGACTATTTAAAGGGAATCGCTAATAATATTTTTTTTAAATAAATTTCAATTGTATATTATTAACATTTTTAAAGTATTATTAATTCATTTTTTTAAATAATTATAAAATCATTAGGTATCATAATTTATATTTTAACCGTGTAATCATGTATTATAAAACATATAAAACTTTATTGTTATGTTATTTATTTTGTATTTTTAAAATTTATTGTAATATTCAAATAATGATATATTATTATTTGTTTTGTATTTTTAGATTTTATGTGAGTTAATAACCAACATGTTTAAACTGCCGCCTTTTCCTATCGGGACTTTACCATCGGCGCGCGCGATACCGCACGATAACACGACGAATCTCGAACTTTGGACTCCTTCCCCGCCCATGCCCACGACCTGGACGGCTCGGACGTCGTCTCCGTGCCGCCTGTCTGTCTGCGTTCCGACGGTGCCGAACTACAACGGCCCGTGCGCCTTAGGTATCTTTTTATACTCGTGTGTGTGGCGTGTGCCGTAACATTTTTTTTGGTTTGGCCGTGTTTAGGTGTTACGTCCGCAAGTCGCAAGTATCTCGTTGAACTTGAGACAACAATAGTTGTGCGTGATTATTGCCGTGGTGTTTCGGTCGCTGTTCGGAGGATTTGGTACATATTGCGATTTACTCCGACAACCACGTGTGCGACGTAATCTCAGCTCACGGAAATACTGATATTGATGGTGTAAACTCCGTCGTCTGTGTGTATCGTTCCTATTAAATTGAGCACTCGAGTGCACACACCCTGTCGTGTTGGATAATTGCGATTTGGACGTTGTCGGTTGTCCGTTACAATTTGAAGAATTACTCGTCGGTGTCACCGCCGCTGCCGTGAGGTCATTGACCATTGTGCCGCCGCCGTCAACAGCTGATGTCATTGTGCTATCACCTGCCGCCGTCGCCGACGTTGTCATAATATTGTAATCTCACCGCCATCACCGCCGTGGTATCGTTACTATTGTTTTATGTTTTATAATAATTGTCCATAAGACATATTATTATTATTAAAATTATAATTATTATTCGCTGACCGACAAAGAGACGTCTTTAACGGTAGTAACTCTGTAAATATTACTTACGTTCATTATTATTATTCATTTCTATATTATACATTATTATTATACAATCAAATATTGTGTTAACATTCAATAGGTATTAAGAAATCTGTGTCACCTCACCCCCATACCGATGCGAGTCGTCGTAGCTAACCACCATATCTCGTAGGAGTTACGTCGGCGTTGAACACTACACCTTTATCTTACATATATAATCGGTTTTTACGTTATACGATAACAGCTATATTTGGTAGGATTGTACTGTTGATGATTTTATAAAGATTATTTTTCATAATAGTAATAGTTAATTAAAAAAAAAAAACGACGCGCCGAAATTTCCAGCGCCGAAACTGCCGTGCCGAAATGTCCGATTCCCTTTGAAAGGGCGTTCTAGTACGGGATTGGTTAAATTGAGTCCCGGGGAAAAACAGTTGTAGCATGCACTCTATAAAAATAAATTTCATTATTATCAAAGACCGGATTTATATGCATTTTAAAATTAAAAATATGAAAGCAAACATGTACTAAAAAAAAGTCAAAATATGCAAGAAATAGATGTAAAACATACAGAATAAAATTTCAATTTCAATTTTTATTACATTTTATATTTAATTTTAATTTTGCTGTGATAATTATCTATAAGTTTTTTTAAAATTTTTATAAACAAAAAGTGAAATATATAATATAACAAATATGTATTACAAATATGTAATTTGTTAAATTATTGTAATTTAATTTTTAATCATTGATATTTTGTAAAAAATATTTTATTAAAATTGAATTGTAGATAGGTACTTATACATTGGTGATATACTGGTATGAATAGGAAAAAAGTACGAACAATTTAATGTAGTATGTTAAGTAGAAAAACAATAACCTAACCTATTTTTAAGTCTGATATTCTTTGAGACTTGAAAATATATTTGACTTCATTTATACGATATTGTTATTTTTATTAACAATAATAAAATTATAATTATTAATACGAGTATTGTCTTTAGAAATGTTTATAAAAATGAATATTACCTAAATATTTTTAACATTTTCACCAGTATTTTATAAAATGTAATAAATTATATTAGCTTTATGCCATTATATTTGTCTAAATTATTATTATTATTATTATTTTTTACTATTAAGGTACCTGGTTTAACAATAATTTAAAAAAATTTATAATTAGGTTACACTTTTGTAAAATAAAAGTAGTATGCTACTCTCATTACCCGTTCTATGAAAGAAAAAATAATATTGTTTTATTAGATATTAATAATTGACCACTTAATAAGTATAGTTATTACTCATTATATATGTATATAGTTAGACATAATTATTATATAATAACTAGGGCTAGGATTTATATGCATTTGCATGTTTTTTTCCTTAAGTCCAAATTTAATGGTTGTCAGATTTGTCCATGATTTGGCTAATTCTCGTTTAAATAGAACCAATTTATTTTTGCTTATTTTTGCATATTTTGAACACAATGCATATAATTGCATATTTATAGATTTTTGGAATTTTGACTTTTTTTTAACTTAAATTTTCAAATTTTTATAATTTATTGTTAATTTTAAATGGTGTTTTTTTCATAAAATCGATAATTTTTGGTTTATCCGTCGAATTATTGTAAATATAAAGTATAAATATTATCTATCTAAGAAATCGATATTGATTAACTCCAGGATAAATCGCATTATTTAAAATATGCACCAATAACATCGTGTGATGTGGAAAGGAGTTTTAGTCAGTATAAATCTATTTTACGTTCAAATCGCTGGATGTTTGTATTTGAAAATTATTGAAACAACACATTATAGTAGCATGTAATAATGATATAATATAAACTAATATTCAATATTTTAATGTAATAATAATACAATTTTGAATTATGATAAATAATAATACTCTAGAAATAATAAAAATTTGTTTTTGCATATTTTTGCATATTTTGGTAAATAAAATGCATATTTTACAACTTTTTATTGCATATAAATCCTAGCCCTAATAATAACTATAATATTTATATTTTAATGCCTGTTGTCACAAGTAAAGTTTTAAAGTTTACCAACATGTATTTTACTAAGAATACATAGTAATTAATTATTACCTAGTTTATAAATTATATACTTTTATGTCAGTTGCCTTTTAAAAACTAGATACAAATACACACTGATTATCATTGGAACGGTAATATAATATGACCACTTATATTAGTCTTATTACGATCATTCAGTGTAGGATGTCGAAACTGTACAAGTTTTTTGTTTTACAATTGTCGCGTTTGACGAAATTCCGTTAGGTTATGCGAAATAACTAATACTTAGAACGATCCTATGGTGGACGGGGGTCCATTAGTACTATTCCGCCGGGCATGGGCGTAGGTAGGAAATATTTTCATAGGTGGTTTGATATAGGTATACATTCAATTTGATATACAATATTTATTTTAAAATTGTTTTATCTTTTAGTTAGTTTCTGAGATTATCTAGTACTTACAAAAAATGCAAACAAAATTGCTGTATATTATATAAATTATCTACATATACTTAATATATATACCTATACACTACCTATATACTTAATCAATATAATAATTATTATACACATAAAACATTGATGAAAGTTTGACGAAAATTTTTATTTCAAGAACTTGGTATTAATTTTATGTTGTGTGGAGGTTTAAACTAATAGAGATATTGTGAAATTATAACCTTGAAGATACACTAATAAATAACGTATAATCTATATATAACAATATCCTAATACTATAAAAAAAAATGATATATTTAAAGACAATTTAGTGTTTGTTTTTGATTACAGGAAAATCATTGATCTTAGATGATACTGTTCGTAAGTATTTTTATTTATTGCATAATATATTAAACATTCTATTAATATAAATAATGTTTTTGTTTATTACACATAACTAGCTGTCCCGACATGGCGTTCCCCGTGTATTAGTTTATTTTTTGGCATTTTCGTGTCGTGTGTTAGTATTTACTGTAATATTAAAAGTATGAAGTATCTATATTGATATTCGAAAGTGTTCGAAAGTGTCTATTATACATCGTAAAATACTTATTACTCAGTCAATTTATACGAATTAAAAAATAAAAATGGATAAAGATCTGTGATTAATATAATTTTTAGACATTATATTACGTTTAGGTCTCAATTCCAAATACATTATAAACACTTTTCATTATATTGTCACTTTCTATTAAAGCTACTGTATATACTATGTAGCTATATAAAATCTATGCAAACTTTTAAGAGCCCCTCTTTTACCCCCTTAGAGGTTGAATTTTGAAAAATTATTTCTTAGTGTGCCCCTACATTGCTTAAAGAACCTTTGTACAAGATTTCAAGTCTCTAGACCCAGTGATTTAGTCTGGGCATTGAAGAATGAATAGAGGTGGTCTCCTATATGTATATAGATTATATAATTATAATATATACATTTAATTGTGTATCTAATAGTAACGTTATCTTATATAAAACTAATTTCTAACTTAATATATTCATGTATACGAGGGTTGTTATGCCCAGATAGATATAAGTACTCCTTTGAACTATGCACATTCAAATAAACAAATCACTAATTATTGTTATTTGTAATTATGTATTATGAACGTTAATAATATTATTACATTTATAATAATATTTACTTTTTCATACACATTATACACTACAATAATGATAGTATGATCAGCTAATAAATAATTAAACTGAAAATGTGTACCAATTGTGAATGAAGTTCACCATTTAAATATAATTTAAAGACTACGAACTATGGGTGAAGAAATTTAATCAATCCAATATCTAAAAGAATAAGTGGGAAGTACATGAGTTTATTCTTAATTAATATACACGTACCAAATGAATATACTAAATGTAAAAAATACCCGTAGAAGAGCATTTATAACAATGATGTAATAAAAATATTTTACGAAATACCAAAAATCATGATTACAATCATTCACTTCAATTCCAAGTATAGTTCGTTTGTTTGTTTGTTTTTTTTTTTTTTATTAAAAATCTATGTTTAATATTCACACAGAAAACACAACAAGTAAATTGAATACTACTCGTCTATAATAATACTAATAGTTGTATTAATTGTCTTGAAGGCGGAAAACCGTCTATCAATAATATCTCCTGTGTTAGGCAAGGCCCATCTATTGACCATTTTATTTTTAATCACATTGGAGGGTTGCTGTGGTTGGTTATAGAAGACATACGGGAAATAAAAGGGTTTTGGCTTGAATGAAACTTTTTGTAGTGTCGAGTGGTTATTTCATTGACTGTTGAGATTCGTAGATCCTTGTGTAGTGCGTCGATGGTCATATACCATTAGGTTAGACTGGAAAGCTTGTATCGGTCTTATATTAATCAGTTTAGCTTGGCCCCAGATTTGAATAATAAGATTTTTTTAAAATATTATTTATAAACTTACTTGTTTTATTGCAATGTGTTCGATATATTTGATAAACTCTACTACTTGTCACAAAACTGTGTTGCTTACGTAAAATAGGTATACACCAGCAATCATATTATTATACCTATTAAAGTTGTCAGAACAAAAGCAAATTTCATGTTTTTTTAAAAATTATTTTTTAGTTATAAAACTAGGGTTGCATTTCATTTTCAGCAATTGAACAACTATGGAGTGAACTTCTTGAAACTGGAACTGACACTTATAGAATTAAATTTCATAACAAATTAATAAACCGATACAAAAAATACAACAAAAACGGTTTATTTGCAAGAATACATGAAAATATTACGGGAAAGAAAGTAAATAAAAAATGAACATTATAAATATATACAATAATCAATAAATGTCACTAACACATAAACACACATGAATATATATATTATTTCTATGTATAAATATACTTAAATGTAGATTGCCTACACAAAAAATAATGAATAACCTTTAAAAATGGCAAAAAATTCCAACTTAAAACGATTAATTTTATAAAAACAACTTGATATTTGATTCTATTGTTATTTCTTAACACATATTTCTTAGCCTTTGTTCATATTTATTTTATTTTATTTTTTTTGAACTGTACCAAGTTTGATACTTAAAAATTTAATAACTGCTTGTGAATTTGGTTTATGGCGAGCTCAAAAAATAATTTAATATTAAATAATAAACTTTTTTTTTAAAAAAAGGTAGGATATGTTTATATTAAAAATATATTGGGGGAAATTGTCCTAGTAGACCGAAAACAGTCTTTAGGAAAATTTCCGGAGGGGGTGGAGGTCCGCAATTCTTGTAGTGCAAATGCTTTTGATTTTAACACAGATAATGAAAATAATAGGTACATTAGGTTTAAAATATTCAGAACCAACTAAAACAGGAGAAATACTTGGTTCAAAAATTGGAAATAGTAGAAATGTGTGAGAATAGATTTATTTTCATGTGTAGGAATCGGTTATAATGATTGTTGTGTTAATATGCCTGCTACTCGTATTATTGCATTTTAATTGTCCTCGTGAAGATAAACAGAACCAATTAAATCTTGCTTGTCTTTTAATATGTCTATTTGATAAACTAATTGTGATATGTGACATACATCAGTTGTATCATCAAATAAAATACAGTTTTATTTAGCCTTCTGTATTCGATTAAATACAATTTAAAGAACTTCAATGTCACAATCATTTATTAATTAATTTGTCGATATTTTATTAACATTAAAAGTGTAATTATTTTTAGCTGTCATTAAATGATTTTCCAAAACTATATTTTCATTATCTATTCGGAACCTTAATAATGAACGAAAATTCTCTTCAATTGCAATAATTCATATTAAGTAATGAACTGCCAATCAGGTAGCCTCTTATAGGTAACTATATTCTGTTATCTAGGTACTATTAAATACTATTTTTATTATTGGAACAAGTCTTTCTCTATTTTCATTTTTCAAAAACTTGCTGTATACGTAAAGTTTCAACTAGTTTCTAATATCGTATGTTGAATTTTTATATACTTAAATGGATGATTCACCTTCAACTATTGCCAACTTATGATACTGAGTTTGAGAATTAAAGTCTACGTCTCCATGTTTCCTTAATAAATTAGCAAATTTTATTAAGAATTTATTCACCAATTTTTAACAGATATTGTTTTTACCTAGTAGAATATCATTACTAAAACTGACGCAACTTTTCCAAAAAAGACCCTTTTTCACATCGGAATAAACTAACTAAGAATAAATTGATAAATGTGATGATTGTAACCTAACTTTTCCAGGGGTGAGGACCTAGTGATTTTTAAAAATCATAAACTTAGTAAAATCATTAATAGTATGTATGTGATCTATAAAGTTACTAATATCATAATTTTCAGATAAAGTAGTATATTCAAATCTGTTTGGAAACAATATCGTAAAAATTTATTCTTTGTTGCAAAATCTAAGATTTATATTTAAAATCAACATAGGTATTTTGAGTGATCAAAAAAATGTTTTTATTTAATGTTAATATACTTAAAAAAAATGATTTGAATAAGTTACCTATCCAAATACTGTTTTTATCTCCAACACCGTTGTTTACAATAAATGATGAACACCTTTTCTTATTTATAGTTCATAAGAATTGTATCGAAATTTATTAACTAGTAGATTATTTTCTTATTCATTGAAATTATATCACTTAAAGTGATTTGATATTTATAAAAAAACGTTTAACAAGGAAAGGTTTAATATTTGGGGTTTTATGGGTAGACTTACAGTATGGTAGAACCTTTGGTAGTGCTACTGGCGGGATGACTGTCTCTATTATGACTATGGTCGTCTTAAGCGTTTGCAACCGGTGAAGGCACTGTGGACGGCGGCTATGGCGGTCTCGAAGGCGGCGCAGTACGGAGGCGAAATGGTAGTTACTCGTCTGATTTAGTTTGGACCAATATTAATTTAGTCCCTAAATCAGAGGAGTAAGTTTGACGGTGGTCGAACTACTTCGGACGGCGGTCTCGAAGGCGGCGAGGCGTAAATACGATGATTCACTTTACCGGGACCCGTCACCAGTTTCAACCAACTATAGATGACTCCATGTAAACTGTTTGTCGCCGGTAGAGTGAATCGGAACCGATACTGTCGATTTTTGCAGCTGTGTATATTTGTATGCTGTTCTGGCATTCTCCGCGTAGTAATAATGATCGATGGCAATTGCGGTTTTTGGTGGTATCTGTTGGTATAGTTTTCGCGGAGCACGCTGTAATATTATGGTAGTACATGATTAAGGTGACGCTTAATGTATATGTACCATCAGATTACTGGTAACAGGATTTTGATCAATTAGTACTGCTGGTACAACGTCGTTCACGCTATCTAGTGTGGGTGCCCGGCACATGTTATTGGGCACTGCACGCATATTAATACGCATACGGTTGACTGGTAGCGCGTTGGCGCGCGATTGCGGCACCCGTCGATCGTATCAGTTTCAATTTTCTGCACCGTACGCGATGTTTACTATGGTTGTGCGCGCTATTGTGCGAATGGTAAAATGGTCTCGTTACACCGTATTTACTTTAGCTGTGGGAGTTTTAAACAATAATTTATGATGAAGTTACACCCAATCATTAAATTATAAATAAATGAACAAACATCAATTAACATATACAATTATCTAGTAAAATATAACATACTTGGTAACAATAAAATATTTAATTATAAAATGTACGAGTGTCTTCAAAAAAATTATTTGGTTTAGTTTAAATAAATTTTACCTAGATACCCACTGAGTTTTATGAAAAAAAAAAATTATGAGCATTATATATGGATATATGATAAATTAAACTAATAAATGTTTTTATTTTATAAGTTATGTATGTATTACGAATGTATACTAATATAATAATTATGGTAAACAAAATTATTTTTAGAAAAACTTATCAGAAGAGTATAAAGAGTATATGGTATTAATTCAATCGTACTATAATGCTGCAAGTACATATTATTTTTCTAAGAACTATCAATTTGCATATAAAGTGGTCACTGATGGTAAATATTATAACACACATATATATATTATTAATATTGTTAATTGGATAATATAAAATAAAAAATAGGATATTATTTTTTTTCTAATTTTTAAATTGATCAATTTGATTAAACCAATCTAAAATATTTTTAAAAGAAAAAATAATTTTTTTTTTAGTTTTTCGGGATAATTCATTGTAGATTTTGTAAGATATAATTGAGGACATAAATAATTTCTGTCAATAAAAAAAAGCAATCAATTTAAGTATCGTGGTTATTTATATTCTCAAATTCTGAACGTGGCGATGAAAGTTTTTATTTTACAATGAAGTGTGTGTACAGTGTACACAATACGTTGTGGATACAATGATTCGATTTTGAATTCTGTCATCAAAGATGTTCCCTTAGTTATTTTAAATTAAATAAAAAAAAATATTTTCTGTGTTATATGATTATTATAAAAAATTATATTTTTACAAAATTCCTTAAATTCACGAAAATGTAGATATCATTCTACAATTGAACACTTATAAAATGAGTAATTTGTCTTGAATTTTTAATAAAAAGTCCATTTTAAGTATATCACACTGAAATCAAAAAATCTGATAAATAAACATTTAAAATCTTATTTTATATATGAGAGTTGTGAAAAAAATTAAGGTTCGCTCATTTCCTTCATTTATAAAACTTTTTTTTTATTTAAATTTAAAAATACACCATTGGAAAGGCTTATCTCCTAGCTATTTTTCAACATATTTGCCAGATTTTTCTCTGTATATTTGTTGAAGACAAATCCACTTATGGTAACACACTTCAAAGAAGTCCTCTGTCAATAAATTGGTAGAGTAATTTTGTGACCGCTTCCCGCAACACTTCGTCCGTCTAGAATCATTGTCCACTCAAGTATTGCTTTAATTTTGGGAACAACTAGAAGTCACAAGGTGCAAGATCAAGGTTGTAAAGGTCATGTTCAACGAGATCCCAACCAAATTAGGTCCAAAATTAAGTCCTTGGTCCTACCCATCTTAGCCTAACCTAGCCTAACCCTAACCTTAATCTAACCTTTCAGTCAAAATCGTGTTGATTGATTTTTCACTAACCTCGGGTACCCGGGCAGCCAGTTACCGAATCGTTATCCTTCGATCTTCTAGCAGAATTCTCAATTTTCGCCATAACTTCGTTGGAATTCGCTTCATTGTTCATAGTGGATATCTCTGCGTCCTTTGGAGAACTCGTTATACCATAAGCGGACGTGTTGAACGCTGATGCATGCTTACTCATCAATTTTCATAAATTTTCTATGAATTTCAACTGGTGAAACTTTGTAGCATCTAAAATTAGATCACTGCATGAACTTCGCACATATCGATGACAACGATAAGAAGTTTCATCGCAAATGGTTGACAGGCCGGCATTGAATGCCGCAATGAGTTCAGCTAATGCGGGATATCGAGTAAGGGAATCAGTACACTTGGTGGTTTCCTATGAAGCACGTTTACAGCATTGGGAGCTATTTTTTAATACAACTCTATTTTAAATACTAAATTAAATTTAAACGATATTTAAACTATAAATAATTTAAATATCAATATCATTGATATTCATTATTTTTCTATAAAACTTAAACAATATTATTTTATTTTATGCAAACAATAATTTAATGTCATATTCAGATATAATTATTGATATTGAAAACTTTTGATATAAATTCAATTACTGATAAAATGGATATTTTGTATACTAAGGTAACTTAAAAATTAACACAAATTTGTTACAATGAAGTTAAAAGCATGTGGTTTCCTTAGAATTAGAGACAATGTATAGCTGAAGAAGGACTCTACCGCAATATAAAAAGCTAGTTTCTTGGAAACACAGAGACCTTTGATAAAACCACTAAATACTCTCTGATTGGCATAACCGTGTAGTATTTTTCAGCAGTATATGTTCACTAGCTACATCAGAAAATCACTTATTAACAAATTAATTAGGGCAATATTTAGTTAGTGATTTATGTTACCTTACTATACTATTACCTTTATTAATATTTAATTGTTTTCATTTATTGGAATACATATTGATTTGCATATTGTGCAGATTAGTCATATTATAAATGGGTGTTAGAATTCGATTTATTATTATTTTTTTTTTTTTAATATAAATGTAATTTTATTAAATATGGGATTTGTGTTTTCAGGTTTAAATTTTTTCAATTCAATAAGAGAAAAATTATATTCTAATGATTATAAAACACAAAAAAAACATGTAGATATATGGAATTTACTATTACTAACATTGAAATTAGATATAATGACTACTGAAGGAAACAATTTTGGAGATACTGGTAATGTAAGGATGGCAGTACGAGAAGAAGAAATAAAATTTGTTCAAATTGATTACGCTAAACCATTTCCCAGTTCAGCAGTATTATTGTTTCGAAGACATTTTTTAGATGATGTGAGTACATTTGATTTATAAAATATCAGTTAAATATTAACAAATGGCCAAGATTTGATTGAGAGCAGAGAGGGTACGGCCCTGGGCTCATATTTATCTCCAAAAGGCTACGTTATATTAGTTGCAGACGAATTATTCAAAGTCACAATTATAATATACCAATTGCGGATACTTCTTTGAGTTAGCCGAGTGATAATCATTTCACTTGATCAGTGAGTTTTGGGTGTCTATAAATCGGTTACTAAATAAAAATGAATAAGTCGATTATCACGTCTGAGAGTTCAGTTAGTTAACAGTTTTCATTGGGTGTAAAATATTGTGCCCGGTGTTTTTTTGTACTTTAAAAAATAAATATTTACCGAAAATGGTAGATGAGTTTCTAGTCATCAGTCATGATAACTATGATGTTTAATAACATAATATTGATAAATATTTTTTAATCTAATTAATTTAATCCAACTACAAAAACAAATTTCAACTACAAAATGATTAAAAATGGTTTCAAATCCCATATAACTTAAATTTTTAAAATTTCTTTTATCTTCAACCTTTAATTCGAAGAAAAAAATCAACAGTATGGTCTTGAAATAAAATACCAAGTTATACTACACAAACAATAGGTGTTATATTTCTTAATAATATGAAAAATAAGTAAAATTACTTATAACTGATCAAGTAATATAACTTATTGAAATAATTGTTATAATTTGATAAAATGTACAAAAAAAAATTATATAAAGTAATAAAGCAAATACCTATTAGTTGATAAGTATAATATGCGACAAAGATTAAACTTGTTGTATACAACTCAATAAGTCTCAGTTAGAACTAGTGTAGAACTAAAACTTCATAGAAATCAGTTTTACGAAACTTTATTTATAAGACATAATTAATTACAGAACTAGATAATTCTTAAAAATACTGGTACCTATTATAGATACCTAGATACACTAAGTGATTTAAGCTTGATGAATTATGATTGAATTTATGACGGCCATATATTTTTTTTAATAAATTTATAGGTTATTAATTTATTAGTTTGATCTAAATTCTAAAGTTAAGTAAAAACTAATCATTAGAAATATACCTACAATTTTTAAAATACTATATGATAATCACATTACGTTTATTTTTTAATTAAATTGTTTACCTTATTATATCATTCTCAGGAGAACAATATCACGAAGGACAAAATTCAAATATTGCATAAATTAAGGAGATGGTTAAATAATGAGAAGTTATGGACGGAGTTAGACGACGATATTTTGTATAGAAAACACATTTCTATGTACAAGTTCTTAGTACTTTTCACCATAAGTTCTGAACAAGGAGACAAATTAAGTAATATACTTAAAGCAATCGAAAAACCGGTCTTATCCATTGAAGTAAGTACAATATTATAGTTATCATTGAAAAAACAAATTGAAAAAGTCAACATTTAACATTGTTTACAACAACGGGCCTTACTAAGACGTACGTTGGACGCTAAGTCCTCCGGACCTTCGTGAGTGGGAAAATTTAAGTGACTAACAATTTGCTTATAATGCAGAGCACAATATAATAATAAAATAACAAGAAGAGCAATAAAATACAAATAATAATAAAAGGGATAACAATATTATAAAATCATTAATACAAGGTACAAGGGGAGGGGCTGGGATCACCGTCTGGCCTGTACCACTGCAACTGTGACTGTGGGTATTGAGGTGGTGATGAACGGCTGAGCTGTGGGATATCGCGAGCAAGCGATCGTTCGGAAAAGCCTTTTGTCGTACTGGACACTGGTGTGGAGCGACACGTACACGAACAAGCGAATGCGTAGCGGAGCAGCGAGTTGACACGTGGTTCACGTGTGTGCACCTGAGCGTAGCGCAATGCGTTGACAACAACAACCAAAGAACTCGTGAATCAACGGAGAACGGACTGTACAGCAACAGTAATTACACGTAGAGCAACGGAGCGCTAACGATACCAAAGCAACGCAAATAATCAAGCTTAAACGGCACAAAAAAAAACGTGGTTTTGCGTACAGATGGTACGGACGAGGAAACGCGTACACTTTCACGGACGGAACCGAACAGAAAGCACAACGAACGCACCGGTTCGCCAGCGACAAAACGCTGTTAACGACAGTCTAGCCAACATAGCATTGCGGCTGACGGCGCGTAGCGAACATGACCATAGTACATAGCGCGACATCCGACGGCGGCAACTCGACAGTCAAAAAGATCGAACAAATATGGTGATGCAGTATTTCATTGTTAGAATATTTTAATTACAATTGACACAATGTAAAAATGTAAATTACCATTATTTCAACTTGAGTTAACATTTTTAAATGAAAAAAAGTGGGAACCGTTTTGCTGTACATTAGATGCCGTGTGGACCACAATAATATAACTATAATAGCAGTGTTAAATTTGAATCCAATGATAGATATCATTACATTATACTAAAAACGATTCCGAATGGAGATAATTTGTCAGCCTAGGATATATTTCCAGTGGTTGATGAAAAAGGAGGTTTATGTTTTAACGGCCTGAATAAACCAAAGTTTAAGTCCTTTTCTAATGATTGTTTGCCTGATTTATGAAAAATTTTGTATTCAATTTGCAACTCTTAGCTACTGATATAAAAATTTTTATGATTCATACCCACAAAATAATTTGCAAATAATCATGATTTTGTCGAATTTTTGTCAATATTTGAACTTAAAAAGCCAATTAAAAAAAAATTTGTCTATGTATTCTTATAATTTTTGAATCACTTTAAGAATAACTTTTGAGTAACTTTGTATTCTATTTTCAAATATTTTGAATTAGCCAAAAAAATCGTATCGATATTTATAAAAAAAAAAAAATTAAACAAACACGAATACTTCAAATGCCTTAAAATAAGCAAAATATTTTGAAAATTATACCCTGTAAAGAAAATACCAACCATTGATTAAATGTACATAGATAGCCCACGTCAATTGGCATAATGGAAAGTAGTTAATTAATAACGCAACATGTCAATAGAGAGCGTATAGTGTCACGATTACAAATTAAATTATTATGATGGGAATAAAATACTAAAAATAAACAGTAACGCCGTAAATACTAAATCGTCGTCGTCTGCTGTTCATTCTTGGAAATTTGAGATAAGAAATAATGTAAAATCATATTCGTATAGCATAATATTATTACTTATTTATTTATATTTTTCATTTGATATTTCATACAGTTTTTAGTGTGTCGTGAATTAGTAGGACACATTTTGTGTAGTGAGAAAACTGAAAAGTAATTGTGTGTTTGTGTAGTGAAAATTGTTACCTTGTTGTTTCATGATATATTTATTATATATTTAATTCCTTATTAAAGACCAGAAAAGTGGGGGGAAATATAGTTTGTGCAGTCAGAAAAAAATCAATAAAAAAAACCCAGACTTAAAGAATTCAAAACAGGTTAATTATAATTACTAATAATAATATAAAATATTAAAATTTAAAATTTATAGTTATAGGTTAAGTAAAACAAAATACAATTTAAAAAAAATACATTGTTTGGTATACATTTTATAAATTGGATCAAACATTTTTTAATATTTTCAACTTAGATAACGTTTGAACTTTCATATTTCTAGATTTTCAGTTAAAATCTCTTAGTAATTTACATTGGATAAGATGCATTGTAACAAATTCTATGTGAGTGATACATTCTAAATCAATATCAAAATTAGGCCATATATTTTTAATTATTGATTTTTTAATACTTAATCCAATTTGTAGTTTATACGGTTTTTTTAAAACAATTTTTGACAGTAATTTTTGACATAGTGAAATGTAATTTGTAAAATTATCTGTAGGTACATTCAAGGCAAAGTGACCTGATTTTGATCCATATGCTCTACAAAAAATTAAATACTCTTCATCACTAAAATTAATTGGTGTAGCTGTTAGCATAAATTGTTGACATTTTTTACAATTGAACTTTTCAATGCATTTTTTACCCAAATATCCACTGAAATATCTATCAGAACACTTAGAAAGAGATACTACAGGAGTTTCAATAGATTCATCATCATCAAATGAAAAAGATAAAGATGAACAACTATTCATTGAGTCATCGTTATTATCATTATTTTCCCATACATTTGTATGTGAATCAACTATTAAGATATTATGGTCACTATCGGCTTCACAGTTTGAAGCTATTGAAGGTTTCATCAAATGCATTTTTGTCATCATTTTAAAAGTTATTCTAAAAGTCCTTGTAGTTGGATTGTTAGAATATCCACCTTTTTGCTGAAAAACTGAAAATGTGTTTTCAATCGCATCTTGATGTCACCTGCAGTTAGCAAATAATGAAAACCTATTTTCTTTTGTTCTTCATACACGCCCAATATTGCATTTATTGTCCACTCTAAGTCTCTAAACCATCAAAAGTATATGGCCGACCATGTCCTTTACATTTTTTTAATTGTGAACACCATTGTTTAGCTTCTTCTAACTGCAAACGTATTAATTGTCTTTCTTCAGAAATAGCACATTTATAAGGATTTGAACAATAAAGAGATTGACTATTCAAACAATCAAATAAGTTATTTATTTCTTTTACAAACTCAGCAGTATGGGCAGCAGTTGGTGATTTTAACTCTTGAGTCATAATACAAGTACGCATAGTGGCATACATTGAGTTACTAAATATTTGTAAAGCAAGTTTACAAGACATTTTTTTAAAAGGGCAAGGATTAATATGAGAGTCAGTAATTTTTAAAAGAGAGCGAGAAGTTGAACTACGTTTATCAATCATATATGTTTTTTTTATATCTTGAAAAGAAACTCTATTATTTTTAAATATTAAATCACTGGTTAAAAAATTATTTCTTATATTTTTTATAAGATGTGGAACGTCATAAACTGAAAATATTTTATTTCCATTTACATCAATCCAGGGTTTGTCCTTAGTAAAACCAAGTTTGGTTAAAGCAGATCTATTGTTAGGTCCTTGATCACATATAATAGCTTTCACCTGGAGCTTACAATTTATCAACTGATTAATCTGTTCTAAAATTATTTCTGATAGAGTTGTGGCTTTCATTGACGTAGAAGATAAAAAATATGATACTGGTAATTTCCATGATGAATAAATACCTCTTATCATAAATACCATGGCTTGACTAGCCATGGCTGAAGTCCTCCCAAATGTTCCTAAATCTTCAAAACCTTCTACAATATCTAAAACTTTTGAATATTCTAAAAATCGTTTTATTTTCATTTCATCAAATATTAAGGTACAAAATGTTTCTTCATATGTCATTGAGCTAACTTTCATTTTTATTTGTTGATATAAATTAGAATTAAAACCTGGCTTAAACTTAGAAGCACCAACCCAACGTTTAATAGTTGCTAAACCAGGTAAATTTATTTTTGTTGATCTGAGAAATTTATAAGCTGATGGAGACTTGTAATAAAGTCTAAGGGAAAAATCTTTTTCTAGGTTTGTCCATGGTTTTTTGCTAATGTTTTGACGGATTTGCATTTTAACTAGAGTTTGAGAATCTGTTGATGGAAAACTTGAAGAATTAAAAATATTTTTGTTTTTAAATAAATGTCTTGAATTTTTGAGATTTTTTTTAAGTTTTGCTATGGTTGAACGTTTATTTGCTATCACTTTTTGTTTAAATTCCAGTTTTTTTTTCATTTTTTGTAAGTCATTTAATTGTTTTTTTGTAGTTTCTGTTAGTTTCTGAATTTGTTTTTCAAAATTAGATGAAGATTCTGGCATAGTAAGTGTACTATCTAACCATGATCGAGTTTTTGGAGTTAAAATTGGTGTGTGGTCATTTGATCCTATTGTTAAATTAGTTTTTGTTGGTGTTTGAAAATGAATAGATTTTGGTGATTTAAAGTCAAGACAACTTGAATCAGAATTATCAATAAGTGAAGAGTTTGTAGAAAAATATTTTTGTTTAACTGGAGTTGTTTTAAATAATGAAGGAGACACTGGAATTGATTCATAATTTGAAGAAGATGGATCTAAATTGCACATGTTCTCATGAGGTTTATAAGTGTATTGTTTTTTTGGCGAGCGTACATGAAATGGCACTGGTACAGCAGTTCGCTTTAAAATTTTTTTTGAGAAATTTGAATAATCGTCAGATAAAAAGTGATCAGAACAAATCTTTTTTTTCCTTAAATCTTCAATTTCTAAATGTATAAGATCTGAGTTTCCTATATATTGTAACAGTCATAGAAATTATAATATTAAATATTATGAAATTCAAACAATACATTTCTTTGGATTGAATAATAATGAATAATAATTTTAATTATTCATATAAATTATATTTGGTTTAATATAATTTGGTAAAATAAAAACAAAATAAATTGATATAGATATATTCATTTTAGATTCTGAGCAAGGCAAATATAAATAAAATAAAATAAAAAAATATTTTGGCTCAGAATTGTTTTTTGTATACAATCATTAATAAATTATATATATAATAAAATAAACAAAATTTTATATATGATCAATGATACAATAATATATCAATTAAATCAAACTTAACACCAAGAGCGTCTCTGGCTCTATTTTCAAGGGGGGGGGGCGACTTATTGATACAATTTTAAAAAAAAACCAAAAATACAAAAATGTATATGTTAACCTATTTAAACAACTAAGAGCGCTATTCTAAAATGTTTAATTATTTTACTTTATTCGGTGTACACTTATTGTATCATAATTACATATAATTACGAAAATATTAAAGTAGGTACTATTAAATAGAAATAAAAACAGAGGCTCTGGGGAGGGCGATCGCCCCATCGCCCCCCCCCCCCCCCCAGAAATACGCCCTTGCTTAACACATCCATTGTAGTGGTCCATTCAATGCTGTACACTGTACAGCAGTGATAATTACCTTTGTTTTTACTAATAGTTTTAAAAAATATTTTAAATTTGATTAATGTTAACCAACTACACCCAATTTTCTACCAGAAACCACTCTCAAAGTTAAATATCAATGAAATTTTACTGATATAGATATTAGATCGTCTATACATACTCATAGAAAATAACATATACTGGCATACAGTAGATATATTATAATATTAAATATTATAATTTGTAATTTAATTAAAATTTGTTTAACAATGTTTTGCAACAAAATAATTGGTATCACGTATTTACCAGAATTTGTAATCCATTGTCTCGATCTTTCTAAATCTTTTGGAAATCCAAATAAACTTAAGTTTGAATTATGTCTTGGATTCTTCCCACATAAATAATAAACACATTTGTTTCCACGAGACATTTTGATGTTGTGTTAATACTTATTCCCAGCCTCCCAGGTTTAGTTATTGTTATTACAAAATTAATATTAAATTTAATACCCAACAGACGCATAAAATTCATAAATCGATATGATTGATATTTGACATTTGTCAATAATGCAAATATAATTTTATAGAATTATATTTTCGCTTATCAATTTATCATTTTATCATACCCATTGTAAAATTCGAACCATTGATCGAGTGATCATAGTTGCAACGAGTTAAAATCTAAAATCAAATCACCACCTGGTGGCAGAAATCCAGAACTAAAATATTTCAGATCCAAATCCATTCAAAAATCGATGCCAATAAATCACATAGCGTGGCCTATCTATGTATATTTAATCAATGTACCAACCTAAAAACTGGTGAAATCTTCAAGTATCTATGACTAATACTTTTTAAAAAATAACAAATATTTAAAATCGTTTGAGGATAAATCGTTATCGCTACGCAATTTCATAAAAATGTAAAATTCATACGCACATAACATTTTTCCTATAATGATGATTCGAGTTCTCTCTAAAGTTATTTGAAGGAAAACTTATAGAAAACTTAATGTTGAATTTTTAACATAAGATATAAATAAAAAAGATTTTATGATTTTTAACTACAAAATTACTTGCAAATTTTCGCGATTTTGACAAATTTCATAAAAATTTGAACTATAAACGCTTATAAAAGAAAATTGTGATTAACGATTTTTGATTTTTTTTTAAATACAATAAGAAAAGCTCATAAGAAACCTTGCATTAAATTGTCAAGTTTTTGGTGATCCAAATTTTTTTAAATCGACACTTCAAAAAAAAATTAAAAAATGAGGAAAATTGAAAATTTCAGTTGTCTATGAATAGTTCAAAAAAGTCAAAATATTTTAGAAATTTAACTTTATATAGACTAACATTAATAAATACTAATATTAATACTATTATTCAACATTTCAAGTATTTACAGTGGTTCATTATTATAGAGTTACAACGATATAAAAAAATTGATTTGGTCAAAAACTTATTTTGCTTAAAAATTCCCGTTTTCCGTCACTTTTTTTTGAAAATTTTTGAAAAATGTTTATCTTAAGAGAGTTCAGAATCTAAAATAAGTTATATAGTTTAATAAGTTAAAATAATTTTGTTTGATTTATTAAATGACGCTTTGCCCGTATGTATTGTTTACGTATAACATAGCAAATTTTTGTTCACTAGTTTCAATAGAATGCCGTTAGTTTTGACATTAGAGTAAATTGACCTATTATAAAATTTAAAGGTAAAACTATTATCTAGAATCGCACGTAGATTTCCATTTATATTATGATTTTAAAGTATGTTTTGATCTTACATGCGTGTAAACTGTAAGATGGAGACATCACATGGGGTAGGAGATCCTCGTACCTTGTAATGTTTAATGATCTTACGTCGCTTACGATCGCTTATGATCGCTTGGTAAATAGGTCGAAGTATATTTTCGTCGCGAAACAAAAATATTACTTTAAGAAAGTTACCTATGTATGAACCTATAAATTTACAATAATTATTATTATAGGTTTTGCTATTAAGTTGAATAATAGCATGTATTTATTTACATCCAGCTTTATTAGGTATTGCACAATATCTATACGATTATAGTATGTTATGATAATAAATTTTATTTATATTATTATTTTATTTAGTTATTTATCTGGAATAAAAATAATATGTTGCCTCTATAGTCTGTACTACATACAGGAGTGCATTGTGTTTCAGTTGACTATGATAGACGGTGTAGTCTAGTGCTATTTGTATAGATAACGCAAAAATACAAAAAAATACATTTAACATGACTCTAGATTATATTAGGTCTTAAAGTGAAAGAGGAAAAACTATTTAAGAATATGTTAAAAATGTAAAAAAAAATTAAAGCAATAATAATATATTCAGGTAAATATTCTTTTTTAATTTTTTTAATTTAACCTAAATAGCACATATTCATTTGCCGGACATTGCCAAAAGCGTAAAAGGAAGTTTAAAGGAGCTTGCTAAGAATATTGAACTCTACAGTAGATACTCAATCTGTTGTAGCAATTATTACTTTAAAGATAATAATAATGATTAATAATCAATAACTAAATGTTTATAGTATAATACATTTTATAATCTAATATAATTTTAAATATTTTAGTTAAATAGAATAGCAGTTTCCGGTCAAATGCCCGACGTACGATAAATGAAAATTACTATTCTGCGCGTAAAATAACGCGAAAATACAGCAAAAACCTCAATCACTATAATATGATCTTGTAATACCAGGTGTGAAGTCATTTATACTATTTAATTCTTTCGGTGATGAACAGGAAACCTGAGATCGTTTTCTTCTATTTCCCACGGAAAAAAATTTGCAAAAAATGTCTGAATGCGATCATTGATATGCAAATGGAACATTTTCATACTCCCCGTCTATTTTTACTCAACCATTTACTATTCACGGAATTCAATCTTAAAAAGTTTTACCTTCGGTGTATGCACTTTTATCAAATAAAAAAAAAACATATATTCGTTTATTACAATGCCTAAAAACATTAAACAGCAACTTAAAATCAAAAACCATCATGTTAGATTTTGAAATACAGCAATTAATGCTTTCAAAAAAGAATTCGGTGATATCAAAATTCGTGATTGTCATTTTCACTTTGCACAATCTCTTTGGAGATCATTCAAGAATGTGGTTTATCAAAACAATACAAAGAAAATCCAATTTTAGCATTTGAAATAAATTAAATTAGACGCCTTAGCATATGTTCCTGTTGATTCTGTTTTTACTTATTAGATGTTTTAAACATTGGATTGACACTCCTTTTCACCGAAAACTGGAATCTGATTTATCACGATTACTTAACTAGTTTGAAGAAACACGGGTTGGCAAAATGGACAGAAAAAGAAAAAATTCAAATTATTTGATTACAATTTAAAATTGCATAAAATGAATATAACTTTCCACAAACCAATCAATAGAAGGATTGCATAATGGTTTAGAAATCGCTAGAAAATGGAGGAAGTATAATGACACCGCTGAAAGGATAAATGCAATATGTATTATGTAAAACATTTGATAATAGAACATTGATGAATATGTACCAACGATGATAGCTCACAACTTAAAATGTTTTTCACATATATTATTATTTATAACTTATAATTATTTGTACACATATTTTTTTTTAAACAAATTACGACGAAAAATTATTTTTATATGCTACATATATTATTTTGAAAAAGACCAATTGACTGTTAAATTTTATACTTATTTGAACTAATAATTAATTAAGCAAATAGTGTTCATATTATTAAATGGTGATCATGCAATCAGATCTAAGATCTCCAGGGATGGTGTTTGGGCTTTGCTAAACTGTTTATACTTTAGTAGTTTCATGTCAGTACTAATATTTCTCTAAAAAATTTTATAACATTTTCAGGATAGATTATTAAACTATAAAGCAACTCAATTAGCATTGGACCATATTGTTAAACCATGCATAGAAATGACAGATTACAATGAGGATATGTGTAAAGAATTGAATAAATATAATAGTAATACAGAAATAACAAGTAATATATTATTATATCATGAATAATATTATAATTGTTAATAATATATATATATGTATATATATACATATATATCTATATAAAAATAGTTTTAAATAAAAAATATACGTTTGTTTGGGCGCCATTTTGGTTAGGTTACCACGACTCTAGACCGAGTTCCTCCCGTCCCACCCTCGTCGCGCATGTGGTGCCCTCCGTCGCTAACTAATGCGAACAATAACGCTGCGCCAACCAGTCTTGATGATATGCGTGACGCGTGTCGTGTCTCTGCCTGTTTCTATCATCCCGTGGGGTTTTTTGGTGTTCGACGGATTTGCAGTCCGACCGTCTTTTTTCTCCTCCGCTCGTGCTTGCTGTTTGTATCGCCGTGATAGACAGCCATCCATTTGTCGTTCGTGGGCCAGATCGTGACCCGTTTGTTCCACCGTGCCACGTTTGTGTTAAGAATCGCTCCCTATTCGATAACGTCCGCTCCCGTGCGCCCCTAGTGCTACGTGTGTCGTATTATTTCTGCGTGTTTGTGTCACGTGTCGTGCCACGGTGCCGTTGTCCGCGTCTGTTATAGCCTGCCGAACAACGCTCATCCGCCTTTTACCACAAGGTTTCGGCACATTCCACCCGCTCCCGTGCACACGCTGGTGCTCGTTCGGGCAGCCGGCTACAATAGTGCTAACTGCTTAGTTTGCTGAAACGCCGTCCGGATATCCAGTCAGTTGGTAGCAGCACCGGAGGCCGCCGCAGCAAGCGTCAGCTGTTCAGTCCTTATCAGCTTATCACCACCAGATAACATTAATCTTTTTGTTGTCATTAGTTAATTTCACGATGTAGAGAAGATAAGGTGATACCACTCGTAAATATTCTGGATGCCAATTTGGACGGCAGTTTGATAGTACATCGGGAGCGCGATAGGTAGCGCCACCATTCGCCCGGAGGTCTATTTTACCTTTTTGTTGCACGTAAAATCATGAGGTTTTTTTAGGATTTAGGATTTTCTTTATAAAAAAATGTAAGATTTTGAAGTTAAAACTTACCAAGTGTTAAACATGATTCACTGACTATAAATAGTTTTATAAATCATATTTCAATATGTTTATATCAATGGTAAGAACTATTTTCTATAATTAAAATAATAGAATAGGAATACCTACCTTCTATTTACATTTCACTAATATTTATATTTATCAATTAGTCAGACAGGAGTCATGAAACATTAAATTAGTAATATTAAAATATATCAATAACTTATTAACTAATAAATAAACATTTTTTTACATGCTACTTGTATAATTATTAAAATAATGAAAAACTAACAATTATTAAGTAAGTATTAATAATTATCTAAAAATAAAACTATAATGGGTTGGTAAAATGTAGTATTATAAAATTAAAATTAAAAATATCTTTTTCATTTTGTAATTATATATATTATAATTTTGATTGCTTGGCTGGTTTTTTTTTGTTTTTTATTTTTTTCTCTAGCTGTATTTTCTATTGTACTTTTATTCCAAACTTCTCGAGTTTTATCATCCTAAATTATGATTTATAATTTATATTAAATGATTTTATCGATATTATAATAAGTGTAATTTATTGGTATATTAATATTATGTATTATAAATGGAAATCTCTATGAATTCAATTTATAAATGTGTAAGTAATAATATAGCAACACACACATCTTTAGAAGGACCAATAAATTATCAACTTGAAAAATAAATAAAATTTAAATACCTTTGGTGAACTAAATAATGTTGGGGTTTTTTCATTACTCAATTTTAATTTTTTTGACTCGCTAGCATAACCTGTTTTACACCCAGGTACATAACACTTTTTTGGCATTGTTAAAATTATTTTTATTTTCACAACTGAATATATAAACAAGGTTTAAAACTTTAATGTTGTTTAAAATCATCAAAGTTGTGGTAAATTATCTTATCTAAACCATAAATCATGATCATTCAATTGCTTTGTAACTAATTTTATTACTGGTATTTACAAATAAATAAACTAATATTAGAAAATTGTATTTATTTAAATTAATGTTCAATAACATCATTTATATCTATTTAACATTATATGATTGATACAATAATATTAGCTTGTATTACATCTATAAAATAATAATATATTCCTCTTATTTTATATTCATATTATAAACATTATATTTACATTTAAATATATTTTCAAATATTTAATAATACATTGTCGTATAACAACTTAAAATAAAATAGGCCTCCGGGCGAATAGTGGCGTACTCTGTTGAGAGATTTCCGAACTCCTGGTTACAACCTGTACATTTTGGCATCCATTTTTTTTACATTGTGAGATAGGGAAGTGGTGTCACTTTATCTTCTCTACATCGTGGTTAATTGTATATGATCGACACATTGTGTCACATATTTGTATTATTATTAGTATATCTTTATATCAATATTTTGTTAGGTATGATCATACCCCCCACCTCTAGTAAATATTATACTTAATTTATTTCACAGTAATAGATGTTCGTTGTCTCGTCTCTACATTTAAATTATAGTTATTTTCTACACCCTATTTTCTTCCTGTCAAATATTATCTGCACGTCGCAAGTACCGCGCGGCCAGCTTACGAAAGCCGACTCAATAGCTCCGCGACGGTGCGACAACGTTTTTTGAAAATAAATATATTAATATTCATTTAACAATACTTAGTCCCATATAAAGCAAAGTAAGATATCAATAATAAAATATTAACTAAAATTATTTATCATTGAATAATATTTGACTACCTACATTGATATTTAGTACTACATTGTATTATATTATTAATTATACATAAGTAAACCATTAAGTATTATTTATACTTCATTTACTCCATCAAATTTCTGTATGATTTAATAATATCTAAAAAAAAAAGGTCTTGGTTTTTTTTTTAAAAAAGTAACCTTTTATATTTAAGATACAATTGTTTATTCGTTTAACAACAATAAGTTCCGTGTAAAGGCAATACAAAAAATCAGTATCTAATAAAATATTTGCTTATTTAAATTTTTTATTATTGAATATTATTTGAATACATTGATATATCATTGATTAAAAATAATTACACTAATATCTATTATTTATAACTAACTTACTCAATTCAATTATTTCATGATTACCTATGTATTTTTTAGGTATTGAGTCCACAATCATAAATAAATTACATTTTTTATACAATATGAACACAGCTGATGTAATAGCTATGCTTAAAACAGTAAGATTTTTACAAATATAATTTAAATTAAACTTTAAATGTAGAAACTTTGATTTGAGTACACAATTATAACTACCTGGTAGTTTATAAGTGTATGATTATATTGCTTAATATTTACATTGTTTCAGGAACTAACGACAGATAATCATATTATTAACGAAAATGTATTACATTTAATTTTGAGTACGGTTTTAGACATCAACATCAACACTGCATCATATAATTACAAAATCCATTTAAGTAAATTCGATGAAGGTATGTCTACTGCAAAGTGCAATAATATACTATCTTTATGGTCTTGATAATATATATTTTGAAATTAGGACGTTTCTACATCAATCATTATTAAACTATTCATCACTGTTTTGTATCGATAATTTACCATTCATGATTTAAATCGTGAATTTTTGTTAATTTACTAACACAAAACTTTGAATAAAGATCTAGAAAATTAACATATTATTTTCATATTACAGTTACAAATATTGTCTTATGTATGCATACAAATTGATTTAGATTGACTCAAATTCCATAATTGTATTGAATCAAAAATTGAATAACAGTAAAATATATACAAATATAATTAATATATTAATGTATTATGTAATACAGCCCAATATTTTTAGATATCACAATCTATATTAAATGACTGACTGACAAACTACCTAGTCTAGATATTAATGGTTATTTTCACAAGGTATATTGTATGCAATCACTAAAAATATACATTAAAATATAAATCATAATTAGGGAACGGATATTAATGCCAATTGCATTTTTTTCTGTAAGACCGAAAATATTGCTCTCCAAACACAAAATTCATTTCATACATCAAAAAATTAAAAAATATAACTTTTATTTTGTATTTTTTGATATTTTTAGTGCATTTTTATGTTTTTAAGTCGTTTTTATATTAGAATGAATAACATTCAGTTAACATTCATTCTAAAAGAATAAAAATAAATATTTATTATGTTTTTAATGATCGGAAAAATGTTACGCCAGACGAAATTATTGTAGAAACGTGTAGGCACTAGGTATATACAATATACACACATACAACAGAAATTGTATAATATTATTCATTATTTTTAAATAATTTTCTGGATAATAAAAAGATAGTAAAACTAGAAGATGCTGAAAATTATATGAATAATTAATACCTATGAATAAGAGTTTTTATGAATATAATTGAACACATTTATTCAAAGTAAAAAATAATTTTAAGAGCATTTTTTTAGTGCATTTTTAAAAATTATTTCTGTTATTAGTGCATTAAATCATATTTTTTAAAGGTATTTTTATTACTTTAGAGCATTCAAATCAGTCCCCTAACTCATAATGGTAGGTTATGTTTTTGCCTCAAACGCTGGAGTATGTTTTAATTATTTTTGTTTTAGATCCAACTCCTATTCACGGAAAATTTAGTGATGAAAATTCATAAATAGTAGGCATACTGTTTCGTTTTTATTAGAAATAAAATTTTTTTAACATAAAAGCATAATTATTATTACGTGTATAATGTGATATTGCCATACTAATTTATTTGATAATCACAACAGTTGTGACTATTCGTGATATTTGACCAGACTATACTTAGTACAACGCTCTAAGTTTTCGGTTGAGACACATTATATTTAAATTATTTTTGATATTTGCCTTGGTTTTAACCTGATTTTATCACATACTTAAATACTTTATCCTCTGACTCACCTCCAAGTAACCTTAGTTACTTTAGTAACTTTAGTAGGTTACCGGTATTTTTCCCGAATCAAAATTCCCGAATGGACTTTTTCCCGAATGGTATTTTATCCGAAAATCCGAAAACCCGAAACCTTTTTTACCGAACACCTTTTACCCGAATCGATTTTAAAATCGATATATTGTAATGCATATAAAAATAAAAATAATTTAAAAAAAAGTATAATAATATAATAAATGCTGTGGCGTTATCATTAAATATTTAAAATCGACAAATTATAATGCATATAAAAATAAAAATTATTTAAAAAAAAACTAAAAATTATAATAACATAATAAATGCTGTTGCGTTATCGTTGAATATTTTAAAATCGACAAATTATATGCATATAAAAATAAAAATTATTTAAAAAAAAACTAAAAAGTATAATAACATAATAAATCGTTAAAAACAAAATTACAAAACAATATTATGTGCGATTGCCCTCAGAAATTGTAACGGCTGGTATGTATTAAATTCAGCAGTAATGGACATTATTCGTTTTTGAAAATCCCGCCATTTTCTTTTTGGCTGTGCTCTAACTTTTCGTCCTAAACTCAGCTCCGCGATCATTATCTCAGCATCAGCTTGTTCTTTTTGGATCTCACCGAGAGCGGAGTAAAGATCTGGATGATGTTTTCCAATAACAAGCTGGAAGCGATTGTGCCACCCCTCACTTACATTGTTGGTTTTGTGTGAACCAGTTAGAGCGGCTTGGTGCTGATTCCAAATTTCTGGCGGATAACGTGGAAGAATTCCTCGTCTTCGCCCTCTAGCTATTACTCCTACAACATAATTTTTTTCAAAATATTCCAAAATTGGTAATAAATCTTCAGGCGCGTCATTTTTCAAAAGCGAGAAAATGCGAGGTACTTCAGCCAAAGGTACGAATGCCAACGCTAGCATCATATGACTGTACATTTTTAATGAACGATCATCAGGGTCATTGTATGTGGCTTGAAGACCAACAGATTGAATTTGTCGATACATTGATTGACCGAAATGAAAAAAGCAACAACTGAGAGGACAATTTGGATAAACTTCTTGACAAGCGTTGATTATAGATTTTTCAAAGTCAGTCATGATCTTAGCCGGTTCACAAACAATCCTGTGTTCGTTAAATGAAGATTGTACTGCTTTTAGCACAGTGGCATACTGAACCGTTTCTTTTGACGACAACAGTGCATAGACAAATGGAATAGCAACTGTGTCATGAGCATCGTGTTGTTTGCATGTTCCCAGAATCGTGAAAACTTGTGTGAAAATAGTGGGACACACCTAAGAATTATGAAACAAAATCATATTGTTATATAATTACATACAATGCCTACTTCAATAGATAAATAAGAGATATTAATAAGAGATAATTAAGAGATATTAAGAAATGAAGAATAGCCGCGTGACGTCATTGGGCCTTACTCGTCGGAATTGCCTATCTCATACGTGTAAAAGTTGCTCGCTTCACACAACGATTTACCCACCTAAAAATTTTATTTTTGAAATTTAATTTACGTAGCAATGTGTGATTTTATGTGTTAAAGACGATGCAAGTATCAGAATTTCAATAAAACGTTTAATTTTTCAAATATTAAAAATCTTAAGAGACATTTTTGTTAAACGCCGCGTCATGACACCCGGACACCGTTGTTCGCCGCGACGCTCGCGACGTATACGGCGTATACCGGCGTACCCGTACCAATACACCACTGATTAACACATCATAGACATATACCTAGGTAATAAACTAATAAATATAATAAAATCCATCAAACCTTAAAAGTCCCGTCTAAAAACCAGCAATCACTCCGGGCCAATAATTCTAAATTTCTCCGAGTCGAGAACACAACGACTTTACCTTCATTGACGGAATCATCATCAAGTGAATCGTAAATTAAAAAATGTTCACCCGTAAGCGTCTTTTGATACCGATCGGGAAGAGTACCAAAGTCATTAAGTGTTTTTGGATTGGGTGGCAAATTTTTCCTTAGGTATGTGTAAAATACATAAAAATTAAATTGGATTCGTGGAAATTTGAAAAAAATAAATACCTCCGGACTTTACGCATTGATTTTTTTAAATTATCACGGTTAGGTAGTTGACTGAGAACCCCGTCAGATAAGCCAGCCATCTCTGTACGTAATATTTGAGCAGGTGGTAGTTGTGGTTGGTCCTCAGCTTTCCGCTTCAAAGAATATTTGATGATCTCTGCTTCACACTCTTCTTGGTTGGGAACATGTTCGTGATCGTCCAACGTTGGTTCTCGTACAAAATAATTTTTATTTTCAAAAATATTGAACGCAGTAATAACTCTTGCTTTGCACTCTTTTTTACGTAACTTTTGACATTCCCAGTATGTTTTACCGTTGACTGGTAATTTAGAACGCACATAAATAAAACCTCCACAAATTAATTTTGTTTCACCCAAAATTTTAATTTCAGCCATGGTGATAGATTAAAATTAAATTAAAATGATTTTGCTAAGTATATAATCTTATATTATTTACAATAAAATGCACTGGAAAGTATAACGACGGTCGATAGCACTCGAATAACGCGGCTTTACGATTACAACGATTACGTTTTACTTGTATACCATAGATAAAAGATACAAACGATAATAATAATAATAATAATATCGGTGTAAAATATAAATCAGCGACGGTAAAGTGCAATAATGGCAAACATGCGATTCTACATGTGCCCGTTTATCGCACGGAGAAAAAAAAGATTAGAAAAGATTAGAAAAGATTAGAATGTATAGCAACAGCTGTATTTTAGTTATAATGTATAGAAAATACATACCTAGTCATTACAGCTCACAGTTATAACAACATTTTTAAATTTTTAAAAATTTTTATTTCGGGAACAATAACCGTCGGGAAAAAGTCGTTCGGGAAAAAAGGTTTCGGGTTTTCGGATTTTCGGATAAAACGACATTCGGGAAAAAGTTCATTCGGGAATTTCGATTCGGGAAAAACGGCGGGTACCACTTTAGTAACCTTAGTTACCTTAGTTAATAATAAATAAAGTAGTTATTTTAAATACAAGTCATAGATACCTAGTACCTACACATTTATTCGTAATTCCCTTAGTTGTTTTTATTTAAAAAATATTATTAATTTGGTACGTTATTTATACATTGTTGAATTCATAGAATTATAATAATCAATTAAAAAAAGCGGGCAAGTGAGTACCGCTCTGCTGTACATTAGGTGCCGTATGGATCATTATTATATATTATAGGAGTGTTAAATTTGAATCCAATGATAATTATCATTGTATACGAAAAACGATTCTGAACGAAGATGATTTGTCAGCCTAGGATATAATTTCTAGTGGTTGGTGAAAAAGGTGATTTATGTTTTAATGGCCTGAATACAACAAAATTTAAGTTCTTTTATAATAATTGTAAGCTAAACTTATGAAAAACCTTGTATTAAATTTTCAACTCTTAGCTACCTATACAAACATTTTTATGAATTATACCTACAAAATAATTTGCAAATATTCATAATTTTGACGTTGAACTTCAAATGCTAATAAAAAAAAAATTGTGCCTATGTATTCTTATAATTTTTTAATCACTATAATAATAACTTATGAGGAACTTTGCATTAAATTTTCAAGTATTTTGATAGGGCCAAAAAAATTTTACCGACACATAAAAAAACAATTTTCAGAAAAATTGAAAATTTCAGTTGTCTATAAATAGCTCAAAAAAAGTCAAAATATTTTGAAAATTAAATCACGTAAAGAAAACGCTAATCTTAATAACTGTTAAAATTTTCATGTATCTACGACTTATACTTTTTGAATAATAACAAATATTTAAAATCGTTTGAGGATAAATCGTTATTTAGTCTGAATACGGTAGAGTTTTTTTTACAGATATTTGAAGAAAAATGTATGGAGAACCTTGTACCAAATTTTCAAACCTTAGTTAAAAAAGAAAAAAGTTTTATGATTTTTCAACTTCAAAATTACTTACAAATTTTCGCGTTTTCGACAGATTTCGTAAAAATTTGAACTATAAACTCTTATAAAAAAAAATTGTGACTAATGATTTTTAATTTTTTTTAGCTACATTAAAAACAACTCATAAGGAACCTTGTATTAAATTTTTAAAACTTTTTGGTCATCCAAAAATTTTTTATTGACGTTTTAAAAGAAATTTCTCAAAAAAATCGAAAATTTCAGTGGTCTATAAATAACTCAAAAAAGTCAAAATTTTTTGAAAATTTAACTACATACGGATACCACTGACATTAACATTTGGTGAAAATTTCAAGTATTTTCAGTGATTAGTTTTTAGTCGAAAACTGGTTTTGCGTAAAAATTGCCGTTTTTCCGTCATTTTTTTTTTGTTTTTCTCGATTTTTTTGAAAACTGTTGGAAAATGTTAACTTTTACCTCTATAATGCACCAAGGATATTCACTTTTACATCGGAAACCACCCCCATTGTTTGAAATTGGAGCATTATTTCGACTAGTTTTGCTGTACACAGACACACAAAAAAAAAAAAAACACACATCATTGTAAAATCAATACATTCTTCACTTCGTTTAGAATCTAACATACTATTATTTTTTTTATTTTCAAGCAATGGAATTACTGATTGATTACACCAAATTTCAAGATGAAAAAAATAAAATAAAGAAAAAGGATAATCAACTCGCTAAAACAATATATAACAATATAAGTGAAAAAGTAAAAAATCTTTTTATTGCCTATAAGTGGTTGATGGAATTGTTTGAAGTAAAGAGTGATCATTCAGAATCTTGTACCTATACACCATTATTGAATGAAGCTAAAAATAATGCAGATAGAATGGCATTCAAATTTAAAGATGTGTCCGGCAATGAACAATTAGTCAATGATGAACATTTTATATACCTAAAAGCTAAACAAAAAAGCAAAGTAATTAGTCTTAAGATGTTTAATTTATATTTGCATTTTGCACAATACTAAAATGTTGAGATATTTTATTTTATTTTAAATATTTTATAATAATATATGACCCTATATCATAATTCAAATGCCAAATTCAGTAATATCTAGAAAACACTTTTTTTAAACAAAATTAAGTAGTAAAAAGGATTTCACACACATCCTTTTTCATGAGTTTGATTCATCAATTTTCAATTTTCATGATATTTAATAGAAATTAAATAAATTATTATTTTTAAGTACCTAGGTACTAATTTATTATAACATACATTCGTTTCCATGACTCCTCTGTAGATACATAGCATTTTATTGTATCTATAATAATTATAAAATTATATTGAATAAAACGAAAAATAATCACTAGGTAAAAGTTACATTTAAGAAACTAAATTTTTAAGGGAATAAGTATACAATATTGCACACATTTTAACGAGATACAAAAAAGTTATTACCTATTGTTTATAGTCTGTTAGGTATTTATAATTTTTTTATATTTTTTTTTTCATATCAATAACACTAAAAAATAAGTTTAAAAATTTCAAAACTAATTATGTTTAATAATGTGTTTCGTGTATACAATTCGGTTTTAATTGGTTGTATTGTTATAAATAAAAAAAAAAAAAAACAATTTTACTTGCTCAATAAAATCGTGTAGTGTTTAAATTACAATTTAAAATGACATATTTTCTTTTGAATTAATTTAGTTGATTTTTCTAAGAGATTATTCCTGCTACCTATATCTATTTTTACATTGACCTAAGTATTTGGTTATGTTATTGTTGAAAGATTTGAAATTAATCTCTAGTAATACTAATGTCAATGGAAATATATATATATATATTTATTTATAATCACTACATACAACATAAAAAAATCTAATGTCACCACACAAATAACTGAATTATTTATTGTTACAATCATAAAAAACATTCTATACACTTAACTTAAAACATACCTACCATTAACAAAAAGATTATTTTATAATTTATTTTACACTGATTAAAAATAATTTAACTCTCAATTTGTATCTCGTAAGTGGCTAGTTTTTAAAATAAATGATTACTATTTTAAAATCGCAATAAGATCAATTACCTATCACTACCAATTCAATTAAAATGATATTATTTTAATATACAAATTCTTGAATCACTTACAGAACTTATCATACAACTCATTTTTTTTCTCAAAAACTCCTATGAAAAAAATACATTTATGTTTATCAAATTTTAAATTGGCAATATAATTAATTAACAAAATATTATTTTCAGGTGCTATTATCTATTGATAATTGGGAACTTTCGAATACACCTGGTGGTTGGATTCGGGATACACCAAATAAAACGATATTAAAATATTTTGACAAAACAGAGATCAAAGAAAATGATATATTTGAACAACTTAAAAAACTGAGAGACAATTCGAAAAGTCCATACATTAATAGGATTGAATTATTTACTATAATATTTAGATATCTTTGGAAACTGAAACAAGATTATGTTGCAATGTACACAAGTATACAGAGTGCTATTTCCGAAATAGTTGTTACTCCTGAGGTAAATCTGTTTTAAAACTAATATAGTTTTTATATAGCCGAAGTTAGATCACACAGTCCTTAATTCTATGATTTCCCGAATCCCACTCAACTATCATGATAGATAGTACAACTTAAAACAGTATCGTATAATTCATTAAATTTAATGTAATATAATATAACAGTGTAAATAGGTACATTAAGGTGATATTAAAGTAATGAATAATGATGATCATCATAAAATTGGCCTGTAGAAAATACCTACATATCACCCTGTAACGCTTATTCTTATCTCAGATAAACCGATTAGTAGTACTGTATTTATTGTAAGTAATACATTAATTAATTATAAATAAAAGATTCGTACATCAAAAGAGCGTTGTAGTCCTACAAAAACACGTAGATAATGTAGATATGTGTATTTATTATACATAACAGGGATGAGTATATTTTATCTGGCTCGTCCTGGCCGTCCTACATTTCAAAATCACATCATACAATGTTAAAGTTTATCGTCTATTATTCTATAATCTATATATATAAACTATCTTGTCAATATATAATAATTGTTATCTGGCATTGAACATCATTAAATATCTAAATTTCATAATATAGTATATGTATATACACACACGTATGTATAGCTTTTAACCATAGCTATTAGTACATTCGTATCGTGCTGTCGTTGAAAATTTTTTTCGTATTTTAGAGGTAAAGAATATCCGCAAAAAAGTAAAATTGATGACGAGAACAGAAATTTTAACACCTTATGGTAGAATGACTACCTATTTATATATTATTAACTAGCAGACCCGGCGAACTCCGTTTCGCCACCAGATTCGTTTTATGTAACATTTCGTTTGGTGATTAAAAGATAAAGAAAAAAAATTTTTTTTGTTATATATTTGAAAAGGAAAATATTTATTTCATTTCACAACAGTAATAAATTCATTTCAATTACCTACTAAAATGAAGTGTTATTTAATTGTTTCATTGTAGTGCTCTTTGGTAAACCACATTTTTTGTTTTTTGGTCTGACGTTAACACAAACAAAGCGGATGGTTTCCCAACTCGTGAACACGCAACGTATAACTGTCCATGTGAAAAACAATGATTTTCCAAATTTATCACGCAAACACTAAGCGATTGGCCTTGCGACTTATTAATTGTCATTGCGAACGCAAGGCGAACTGGGAATTGCAATCGTTTGAAGTCAAACGGAAGATCAGTCGGAATCATTGGTATTCGAGGAATACATACATTTTCACCTGCGTACTTTCCGTTAATAATGGTTGCCTCAATTAAATTCGGCATAAGTCTCTTTACCGAAAGTCGAGTACCGTTGCAAAGTCGCGGTGGATTCAAATTACGCAGTATCAAAATAACTGTACCAACTTTCAGTTGCAAGTTATGTGGTGGAAATCCTGGTATCTCCAGAGAGTTCAAAAACTCCGTTGGATAATTTACTACATCATCGGGATTTGTTATTGAATCAACGGATTTGTATGTCACCAAATCGCCAGCAATTTTTGATTGAATGGTGAAATTCAGTGCGTGGACATCATTATTTTTTGCTGCAAGAATTGCTCGTTGACTTAACCAAGCATAATTCTTATAATTCTCACTAATGTTTGGGAAAACATTTTCAATAAGAACTAATTGAGTGTCTACAAATCGGCAAAAGTCGTTGGTAAGAGTAATTAATCCAGATGTCGCATCAACTGGGACTTTTCCATTTCCAAGATCTAACAATTGTTTGGAAAATTGTGCAGCATTTTGATCATTTTGAAGTTGAACTCTCATATTAGTGGTTAGCGATAATGTTTTTACGTTATTCCATAAAGGTGATGCCTTTAGGCAAGCATTCAATTCATCTGCAGGCGTTCCACGGGGAACTACTGGCAACGTCTGCCTGAAATCGCCTGCCAACAATATCATCAAGCCGCCAAAGATGTTGTTATTTCTCCGAAGATCCTTCAGTGTGAAGTTAAGTGCTTCAAGTGATTTCTTATGTGCTATTGTGCACTCATCCCAAACAATGAGCTTGCATTGCATTAACAATTTTCCCATTGCACTGGATCGGGAAATATTGCACGTTGGAGTATCAATTGTGTTTAAATTGAGTGGCAACTTAAGCGCAGAATGTGCAGTACGACCGCCATCTAGAAGAGTCGCCGCAATTCCAGATGATGCTAACGCCAAAGCTATGTCACATCTTGATCGAATAGTGGCCAAAATAAATGAAATGACAAATGTTTTCCCTGTTCCTCCAGGTGCATCCAGGAAGAATAGACCACCAGTATTATTGTCCACCGCTTGCATTAATGTTTTGTATACTTGTTTTTGCTGTTCATTCAGCAACGGAACATTATTTCTAACGAATTCCTGCAATGTATCAACATTGTATTGCAGCTCTCGATTTAATTCTTGGTTGAATGCATCGTGCATCGATCGATTTGGCGCAATCATTCCTACTTCAATCAGTAGCTTGTTTGCAATAGTCAAGCATTGATCCTCAATCAGAATCAATCCTTCATTGTAGATTTCATCGGTTATTTGGATGTCAGGATTATTCGTTTGAATACGCAAGCGATGCAAGATATCTTCACATATGGCGTCTTTGTATTTGTTCCATAACTGAATTGGTTGTGAAGGAAAACATGTGGTGATGATAATTGCGAACAGCGTTCGTATTTGGTACGCATTTGATGAAACAACTGAATCTGCAAGTGTTAAATCCCAATGAGAATCGTTCTCCAGCAAACCCAATAGTTGACATGCTTCTCGATATGTTTGGCATTGGTGGCCATTCACAGTTTTCAAATGCGCAAATGATTTCGGTCCACGTACATTTACTAACAGCAGTCGCAAATAAAAACATTCATCGTTTCTAGGATGAACAGTGTACATACGACCTAGTGCATCAGTTGAAAACACCTGTGGCCAGTCTGGAACTGGGGTTCCTTGTTTGCGACGTTGGAATTTCTTTGTTGATTGATTCCAAGTGTGCTCACGCGATGTCTCAATCGGTCATTTTCTCTTATTATATTTTGTTTTTCTTCTCTTAAGTTCCTTGAATAGACTTGTTGCTGGCTTGCATGTCTTGTGCGGCGGCCGATGTTCGCACGTCGTTCTCTAGGCATTTTGGACTATGGACAGAGTGTTGAATTTAACTTCAAATGCACGATCCACATAATTTACACTGAGCTTAAATGAAATTAACTGAGCAGAGAATAATGACTATCTGTCACACACTTTATCACGCACCGTTGCTATTGGTTTGAAGTACATGCTATGTATAATAGATGGCGCTGTATGTGAAAAACGATTTCCCCACTTTTCTGTTGAATTTTCTTTGCTATAAACCTCACGGAGCCCAAGACCTTTCCAACGAATGCAAAACCGTGGAAATCGGTTCGTGCGTTCTGGAGTTATAGCGTCAGGGAGGAAAACCGGACTTATTTTTATATAATAGATAAAATAAATGTTAATTAAAATGTATATTTTGATAACCTTTTTTTTTTTTGCTTTCTGGCCCGCATTGGCCCTCTAGTAACTTAAGTTGCCCATCCCTGATATATAATAACTAGGGTTAGGATTTATATGCATTTGCATGTTTTTTCCTTAAGTACAAATTTAATGGTTGTCAGATTTGTCCACGATTTGGCTTATTCTCGTTTAAATAGAACCAATTTTTTTTTTGCATATTTTTGCATATTTTGAACACAATGCATATAATTTCATTTTTATAGATTTTTGGAATTTTGACTTTTTTTAACTTAAATTTTCAAAATTTTATAATTTATTGTTAATTTTAAATGGTTTTTTTTCATAAAATCGATAGTTTTTGGTTTATCCGTCGAATAATTGTAAATATAGAGTATAAAAATTATCTATCCAAGAAATCGATATTGATTAACTCCAAGATAAATCGAATTATTTAAATATGCACCAATAACCTCGTGAGATGTGGAAAGGAGTTTTAGTCAGTATAAATGTATTTTACGTTCAAATTGCTGGATGTTTGTATTTGAAAATTAATGAAACAACACATTATAGTAGCATGTAATAATGATATAATATAAGCTAATATTTAATATTTTAATGTAATAATAATAAATTTTGAATTATGATAAATAATAATACTCTAGAAATAATAAAAATTTGTTTTTGCATATTTTAGTAAATAAAATGCATATTTTATAATTTTTTATTGCATATAAATCCTTGCCCTTAATAATTTATTATTAAGAAAATCCAAGACGTGTATTTATCGTATAAGACACAGTAATAACTTTAATTTTCAATGTCATTTAAAAATGATTTTAAAATCAAAAAAATTGGAAAAAAAAATTTGGACGGCCGTGTTAATCAAAGCACCGCCGACTGACCAGCCGGAGCAGGGTTCGTTCTTGCTACCATCTGCCTAACCTATCATAGGAACCTTATGCCATAATGTATTAACTACCGTTTGTGTTGAAAATCAATGCCGAATCTCAAGCTCTTAAGCAGTTTCCTAGTAAAGAATGCTGCATAACCGTCATTTTGCTTGTTAAATTCTTACAATTCTCATATAATGAAAACTCGGACAGTAAAAATATTCTCTTATTACGTCTTTGTAATGACTGTGATAAATCACTATCTTATTATATTTGTTATGAAAATTTAAAATACACACATGCTATTCGAATGTACCAAATGCGGTTCAACAATTAGATACAAATGTCCGTACGTCACTGTCTAATAATAGGTAATAATATTTACATCGTGGAAAACAAAATGCATTATAGGAGTGTATAGTATACAACGTTACCGTATTTATGCACGTATTTTGAATATATTTTTAAATATCAGAATATTAATATTATAACTAATACTTCAAAATATCAAGTCTATTAACTTTATATATATATTTTTACACGTACCCACGATGAACTTATAAAAGTATTTACGACTGTTTAACAAACTTTGAACTCATACATTAATAGCAGCGAATTTTTCATGAATCATTATAATTTATAATTCACTCATTAGATCGTTGATCGTTTTATGTATCATATATCTGGGCTCATAAATCTATATTTCTGTGTCTTCACACGAATTTTTCTCAGTGAAGCCCAGTAGTAAGTAAGCGAGATTCGCGAAACGTCAAACGACACGTGCTACGGGAAAGCGTACGGTACGGACTACGGGATGAAGCGGAAAAAGGTCGGAAATCTTTAGAAAATTTGGTAGAAAAAAAGTTTTTATAATGAAACGGCAAAACGGCGGTACAGATAACGTTTTCATAAATATTGCAGCGAAATTTTTCGATTAGTAGTCTACCTACTACAGGAGTCTCCAAACTACAGCTTACAGGTCGGATACCGAATACGGCCCTCGAACAAATTTTAACAGGCCCACGGTCTCTATAGGATAGTAAATATACGAGGAGTTAACTATCATTTAAAAATTAAAAATTGTATGTATTGAGTAATACATGTATAAACGTTTGGCCCACCAAGAGATGATATTTTTTGTGGCCCTTGAATAAAAAAATTTGGAGACCCCTGGTCTAGAATGGGTGGCGCAATTACCATTTTTTATATAATTCATAGGAGTGAATATAAATATATATTTACTATAGTGATTGCGATCTATTACAATGTTGTGTTATTTGAACTCACTACGTATACGTATAAAATAATTAAGTACAAAACTTTATAGAAAATTTGACTCGTTTAAATTCAAAAGGAAATTCATTAGTCATTATCGATATTCTATGAATAAAAACAACTTGACCTTGGGCCGAGCCGGAAAGAATTTTAGCTTCAATCATGTTCCTCCGCATAGTTACTATTTGTAATCTAGTAGGTAATCTAGTAGGTACCATTGCATAAATTCGGGTAGTTGAGGAACACATTGTCATCTAGACTGCTATTTGCAAGCAATATAAATGTTATCCTAGATCACAACTACCATGATTAATAGTATTTATTACAATGCAATATATATATATATATGTGTTACTTATCTAACAAATTAAACAACTTATTGGATAATTATAGGACCGCTTGAGGAATTTAGAAGCACATGAATTATTTACTATGTATTTGATGGACAGAAATGAAGTTGGAATTAAATTGGTAAATTATGCATCATGGTTTGATTATTTTTAAATAATACACATTGTTTAAATATATTTTTAAAGTTCCAAAAAACAACCATATTGAAACCTTTTAATTTATAGAGTAAATATTCTTTTTAAAAAGCAAATTAAATATTTTTTTATAATTTTAATTTTAAAGATACATAAGTATATTGAACACGTCAAAATATACATTTTATGCTATACGCATTATTAACTTTTAATTTTAATGTTTTTTTTTTTTTTTTTAGTCGAATGTACTTGATATTGGTCAAGTATATAATACATTTTTGATTAATCCTGAAATCCGTTATGAGGTAAAATAACAGCAATAAATAATTTTAATAATTTTAATGGGTCATCATTTTTATAATTAGGACTAAGAAGTTAATGACTTTAAAAACATTAAAAAATGTAAATATGAAATAAAAATGACAAAAAAACAGTTTGCTGTATAATAGGTCACTATAATCGATGTATTGAATTTGAATCCAATGATAGGCATCATTATATTTAAATGACTCTGAAAAGAACTACGGATATGATTTGTCAGCCTAGGATATAATTTCTAGTGCTTAGTGGAAAAGGTAGTTTATGCCTATAAATAGCATTAAAAAATAAGCAAAATATTTTGAAAATTAAATTATGTAAATAAAATGCCAATCTAACAACTGGTAAAATTTTCAAGTATCTACAACTAAAACTTTTTGAATAATAAGATTTAAAATTGTTTGAGGATAAATCGTTATCGTTACGTAATTCAATTTCGTAAAAAATTAAAATTTAGACACTCATAACATATTTCCTATAATGATGCTTCGGATTTTCTGTGCAGTTATTTGAAGGAAAACTTATGAAAAACTTAGGGTTGAATTTTGTAACCTTAAACATAAAAATAAAAAATTTATGGCTTTTCAAATATGCAAATTTTCGCGATTTTGACATAATTCGTAAAAATAAATAATAAACCCTTATAAAAAAAAAATTATGAAGAACGATTTTTATAACTACAATAAAAAAAAAAACTCATAAGGAATCTTGTATTCAATTTTCAATTTTTTTTGGGGCGGCAACATTTTTTTATCGACACTTCAAAAAAAAAAAATTCTCAGAAAAATCGACTGGTTTTGAGTAAAAATTTTCGTTTTTCGTTCTTTTATTTTGTTTTTTTCCATTTGTTTGAAAACTGTTTGAAAATGTTTACTCTTGACCCCTATAATGCACCAAAGATATTCATTTTTCCATCGGAACCCCCCCCCCCCCACATCAGAAGTTTGAAATTGAAGCATTATTTCGACAAGTTATGCTGTACACAGACATAAAAAAACACACCTCACAATAAAATCAATACATTCATCACTTCGTTCAGAATCTAAAATCACTGAATAAAAATATTTTATATTTCAATGAATGATGTTATAAGTAAACATGAGAATTATAAAAATTTATAAAAAGTTTGAAATGTAAAATAAGACTTAGGAAGCTGCTTTGCTATATATATTTAGTGTCATTGAGTAGAATCTCATTAGAACTCAGTAGATGAAAGTGTACGATTATTATATCATTATTTATATTTTATAAACATAATAATATGTACAATAGGTACATATTATATAGTATACATATATATAATATATATATCATAAACCAAACATGTAAAATATAATATTGTAATGCTGATTATACATAAAGCCCTTCCAGTGAGGTCTCATGTTTAATTATTGTAAAGCTACGGCTAAAAACGAATACCATGTAAGAGACAGGCAGTTCCCCGCGATTAACATCACGCGCTCACGAACTCCGACTTCCGAGACT